>NC_041015.1:24828812-24982504 GCF_004193775.1 Glycine soja
AGCCCTTGTTTCTCCTACACAGATTGATTGGCTTAATAAGGTTTTCACAAGCAAATTAGCCCACAAATGCCCTTAATTACATACGAAAGCTTAAAACAAGCATGTGAAAACAAATTATGGAACCCGCAACCTTGCTTGACAAACCACCCTATATCTTTGAAGCTTAAACTAAAAGAACCTTAAAATAAGCTTAATTAACCTAACAAACTTATTAACTCAGTAACCTGGTTTCTTCGAAGTGAGATCAATGTCGTTCTTCACGAAGTGCCAGTTCGAGTCGCGAAGTTGCACTACTAAAAAAGGCAGAATCTACATCGGTGATTCTAAGACAGTTCTAAACAACCATCTTAGAATGATTGGCGGTGGCATTTTTGTAATAAATGCGAACATAACAACGACGTTTGTAGTTGACCGTCTTTAAATAATGTGTAAAGGTTTAACCAATGGCAAAGTTGTAAATTTTTGCTTTTATACAAAGACGGGTTTTAAATAAAACTCGTCTTTGTTTGGTTATTGATTTACTTTTTATTATTGACTTGCGAGCTCAGCCCCAATTTAGGTCACAACGACTCATGATACTCAGCCCCAATTAAGGGTTCAGAAGCTGGCGATGCTCCCACTCCCACCGATGTCACCACAACCCCCATGCTGCCACTGATGTCGCCTCCAGACAATGCCCGCGCGCGTGAACCTTACACGCCAGTGCCAGCACGTAAAGCAGCGTCGTCGTCGTGGTCGTCTCTCTCAGGCGGCATGGGGGGATGGCGAAGAGGTTGAAGAACGACATGGACAGAGTGGAAGGTGTGGAAGGGGTTCTGTATAGGGTTTTGGAGACATTGCCGATTGAGGTGCTAAATCAGATGAGGGCGTCGCCCAAGGATGACGCCATACCAGAGATAACAATGGCGGAGTTGACGGCCGCCGATGGGGTACTGTTTGGGTTTCCGATGAGGTACGGGTCGATGGCGGTGCAAATGAAGGCTTTCTTTGACTCCACGAGGCACTTATGGTAGGAGCATAAGCTTGTAGGGAAACCCGCTGAGTTCTTTGTTAGCACCGAAACTCTAGGAGGAGGCCAAGAAACTACTGTGTAAGATTTTCTTTTTTTCCTTGTTAGTGTTCTTGATTTGTGAATCTCACTTAAATTTTGAGCTTAATATGTGGCATGCATTGTGAATCACATTTTTAATCTTTATCAGCTAAGTTGAGTTGTTTATGTATGTTGTAGGGCCTTTCAAGGAGAAACGAAGCAATGAGCTTAAATTCTAATAGCTCAAAATCACATATAATTTTCACATTTGTCATTGAGTCTTTGTGTAAGGTACTGTCAAATTTTGTAATTCTACCTAACATTACCAGCAGTTGTGTATGGAAATTGTTGTTTTCCTAAGATTCAAGCCAGGTTTATATTTTCTCTGTTAGTTCTATTGCTAAACATGATTTTTTTAAACTGATGTTGCAGGGAACCACAAAGGGTTTCAATATCTCAAAAACTAGCAGAATCAACCTTATTGATCTTGCTGGATTGGATAAGGATGAAGTTGATGATGGAGAGCCAATGTCTAAGGGAAAGCAGATATGTAGATAAATCATCATCTCAGCTCAAGTAAGATGCAATGACTAAATTATTTCTTAGGGTGTGTTTCGGTAAACAAGTTATTAAGTACTTATTGAAGCCTATAAAAAAATAAAAATAAAAACTAAGTACTTGTTGAAGTGCTTATCATGTAAGCTGTAAGTTGTTTTTATAAGCTGCAATTGAAAAGAAAATAGGATTAACAATTTTCATATAAGCTGCAAGTTGTTTTTATAAGCTATCTTTGAGACTTTATTGAAATAAGCTGAAAATAATTTAAGGACACATTATTAGCTATATTCATAAGTTCTCCTGAATACTCACACAAGTGATTATGTCAGAAGATAAGCCTTAATAAGTTGTAAACAAGTTCTGCCAAACAGACCCTTGTTATTTAAAATTTCTACAGCCTGATTGGATGGGTTTTGCTGTTATGTAGGTTGAAACATAAAAATAACACATTACTCTTTCTTATTTTACTGCACTCAATGCACCTAAATTCTTGAAAGGGAAATTCATTGTCACAGACTGCACTCAATGCACTACCCAACTTTGATCTTGAAAAGCTCCAAATTCTTATAGCTTCAAAAGGAAAGTCGTTGTCACATATTGCACTCAATGCTCTTATGCAAAAGAGGAATGCTCTTATATCCATTATCACATTGAGGTTTTTGATGATGAAGGTAAGATTCATAGAGTATATACTATATAGCAATAGCATGCCTTTTGAGGACTACTTCCACCTTACGCTATATTGTGTATGTTAATTTAGTGTCATTGAGTTCACAAAGCAAACTGAGATTCACCTGACTTCTTTGCAATGCCATATAAAATACAGAAATTATATATATATATATATATATATATATATATATATATATATATATATATAAAAATCAGTTTTTTATAGTTAATTTCTAACTATTTTGATTTTCATCTCTATGTTAAAATAAAAAAAGTCCTCATAACACACTTCTTTACATGCATGTTTTCTAATTAATTGATTAAAATTTAGTGTATTACTAGAATTTATTTATAATTATTATAAATGAAATAATTTCATTTAATGTCGTCTTTAATTTTCTTATTTTAAAAATAAAAACATTTAGTATGTTGCTGGCCTTAATAAAAACTTGCAATTTAGTTTGTGCCTTTCCATATAAAAAAAATTTATAAACTCACGTGACTACAAGAGCCATATGCACGTGAGATATTTTTTAACGAAAAGCAATAAAAGCAAACCCGAACTAGTGAAGAGTGTTGCTAGGTGCACCCAGCAATTTGTGGGAAAAGACTTAAAAGCCCCTCAGGAATTTTTTAAAAAAATAACTCTCGCCTCTCTCTCTCTATCGCGCCTGCTTCTTCTTCTTTCTTCCTCGGACGGTTCTGCTTCTGCTTCTTCATTCTTCTGCTTCTTCTTCGAGATTATGCATCTTCTTCGTTCTTCTTCTTCACGCCGCGATTCTGCATCTTCTTCCCAAGTGAAGGCTTATTCTTCGCGTTTCTGCTTCTTCATCTTCGTTGCCGCCATTGTTGTCGGGATCAAGTGGAAAGCTTCTTCTTCGCGTTTTTGCTTCTTCTTTGAGTTTCTGCTTCTTCTTCGAGGTACGTTTCTCCTTCGCGTTTCTACTTCTTCCCCCATTGTTGCCGGCGATGGTGGAACCGCTATCGGGAAGTTGCTAGGCTGTTTACGGATCACATGATCCGTAAGCCTCTTACGGATCAAGTGGATCCGGAAGAGGCTTACGGATCAAGTGATCCATAAACTGTTTGTTAGTAGTTTACGGATCAACTTGATTCGTAAGTCTCTTACAGATCAACTTGATCCGTAAGAGGCTTACGCATTAGGTGATCCATAAATACTAACAAACAGTTTACGGATCACTTGATCCGTAAAAGTAACAGTTTCATTTTAATTGAAAAAATACCAAATATTTGATACATTGTGAGCTTTTTTTGAAATTAGGGTATTTTAATTTAGGGTATTTTAATTTAGACTGTACAATCATTGCCTGCAAATCAATGCTCCCCCTTTAATTAGGTATGCTTGCCTTATTTTGTTTTTGGTTGTTTCAATATTGTTGAACTTGAACATTGTAATTACTGACAATGCTCCCCCTTTAATTAGCTTTTTTTGGTTGTTTCTTGGACGCATTAGAAAAAAATCTTGTCCCGATTAGCACCTAATATCCCTTTTTCATAGACATACATATTAGTTAGGATGCTCCCCCTTATATGATGAATAGAATAAAACACACATAAGTGGTTACATTTATGGGCCTATTTAGATAAACTTTTCTATATATATAGATATATCCTCTTTTAGGGAATTATCCAAATAGTATATATTGATTAGCATTTTTTTATCAGCAAAATAGGATATATATATATTGTCGCAACCTACCCTTCGGCGGGAGGGCGACGCGTGACTCGCGGGATGCGTGTTCCACGAAAAGAATACGCACGGAGTCGCCACCAACGTTTATTTGAGGAAAACGTCGGAAAAACCGGAAAAGACGTGATCTACGAACTTTTAAGTGAAAGGTTCGGGAGTTGTATTTACGCACGGGGAAGGTATTAGCACCCCACACGTCCGTCCCAAGGGACGGCAGCCTTTAATCTAATGTGCAAACATGACTTTGATTTTTACGTTCCATTTTATGTCCTTATATCCTTTATACCCTTTTTATATTTTTCCTTTTTTGTGGTCGACAAGGGTGTTTCCCTTTGCTCCTACGTATTCCTCAATTTGCGATGAGGAAATCAGACCTACGTAGTTCTTTCTTATCAAGTGATTCTTTTTTACTTTAAGAGGTGACCATTTTAAGGCGTTGGACCTTGAAAATGATCCATTTTACTTAGTAAGAAATTGAAATGACAAACTTCAAAAACTTATTTTTTATGGACGAGCTTGACTAGGCGAGTTGATTTTAGCCTTAGTTTCACCTTAGTTATTAGTCAATTCAATTAAGAATGAGAAATCCCAAAGAGAAAATGTCCAATTGATTTGCCGCTTTATTTTACTAAAAGATGTTTTTTGATTATTATATTATTATTTTACCTCTTTTTTTATTTCCAACGTGGTTACGGCACGACCGAACGGTCGGAATTCATTTTAACCGAAGTTAACGGATAATACAATTCAAACGTTCGGTGGAAATTTATTTTATTTTTAAGTTAAGCGAGAAATGACTTAAGTAAAATGGCTTAAGCACGTCAAAAGGGGGTATAAAGAGTAAATGAAACGATAATAGAAATACACGAAACACAATGTGGACTACTACGGGTACATAGAATGAATCGAAAAGCTTGGTTCGAGGTACTTACCCGTTGAAGATCGAAGAACGATGAAGAACGAACGAAGAACGTCGAAGAATGGTCGAAACCTTTGCGAAATTCCTCACGGAAAACGTTACGGAAACGTTTCGGAAGCGCCTCGGCTTAGATTTTCTTCACGGAAACAATTTTTCCAAGCAAATTCGAAAGAGAGAGAAGTGCCTAAGGGGCTGAACCCTTTTCCTTCTCACTTCCTCCCCTATTTATAGCAAAATAGGGGAGATGGATGCCGCCCAGCTCGCCCAGGCGAGCAGGGTTGCTTCCTCCAGAAGCAACAGCCTTCTAGAGGAATATTCTGGAGGGCCCAAGTGGACCTGGGTGTTATTTGCACCCCCATTTTTACTAAGTACACCACCCTCTGCATTTTTTTTTGTGATTCTTTTTCGTAAAGTTACAGAAACTTATGAATTTCGTAACGATACTTGTTTTCTTTCCGTAATGTTACGAGACCTTGTGGATTACATAATCATCCCCTTTTTGACTTACGGAACCTCACTTATTTGTGCAACGATGCTTCCATTTGATTTCCGATGTGTCACGGAACCTTACGGATTGTGCATCAATATTTTCTTTTGTTTTTCGACATGTCCCGGAATTTCACAAATTGCCTAATGATGGGTGTCAAGCACCTCACAAGGACCAAAGAAAAGTCGCATGTCATCAAGCAAAGGTCCCCGGACGAAATTAGGGTATGACAGTTGCCCCTCTTTACTTGTCTTTTATTGGAAATAAAAGGAAAGTAAAGATAAGACACTAATTTCGTTCCTCTCGGTTGACGAGAGTCGCGGGTGACCATAAAATTTCCGCATGCAAATGACTTGTTGTTCCCGGGGGAACAAAAGGTGCAGAAGACTATGTCAGTCCCTGCATGCTATCAAGCGTTCTGTCTTATAGATAGCAAAAGAATGTTTATACGGATAACCACTCGGGTATTTCCGCCCGTCAGCATGACTCAAAAGTCAGTATGACAGATCTTGTAAGTGCGGAAGATGATGTAAATCTCCGCATGTCATCAGGCCCGCCGCCTCTGGATGACAAAGGGTGCAGAATGACCAAATTTTGTCTCTGCGTGCCATCGGACACGACTGTGTCTAAATGGCAAAGGGGTGCGGATTGACCAAATTTTGTCTTCGCATGTCATCGGGCCCGCCGCCTCTGGATGACAAAGGGTGCAGAATGACCAAATTTTGTCTCTGCGTGCCATCGGACACGACTGTGTCTGAATGGCAAAGGGGTGCGGAATGACCAAATTTTGTCTCCGCGTGTCATCGGGCTCGCCGCCTCTGGATGACAAAGGGTGCAGAATGACCAAATTTTGTCTCTGCGTGCCATCGGACACGACTGTGTCTGAATGGTAAAGGGGTGCGGAATGACCAAATTTTGTCTCCGCGTGTCATCGGGCCCGCCGCCTCTGGATGACAAAGGGTGCAGAATGACCAAATTTTGTCTTTGCGTGCCATCGGACACGACTGTGTCTGAATGGCAAAGGGGTGCGAAATGACCAAATTCTGTCTCCGCATGTCATCGGGCCCGCCGCCTCTGGATGACAAAGGGTGCAGAAAGACCAAATTTTGTCTCTGCGTGCCATCGGACACGACTGTGTCTGAATGGCAAAGGGGTGCGGAATGACCAAATTTTGTCTTCGCGTGTCATCGGGCCCGCCGCCTCTGGATGACAAAGGGTGCAGAATGACCAAATTTTGTCTCTGCGTGCCATCGGACACGACTGTGTCTGAATGGCAAAGGGGTGCGGAATGACCAAATTTTGTCTTCGCGTGTCATCGGGCCCGCCGCCTCTGGATGACAAAGGGTGCAAAATGACCAAATTTTGTCTCTGCGTGCCATCGGACACGACTGTGTCTGAATGGCAAAGGGGTGCGGAATGACCAAATTTTGTCTCTGCGTGTCATCGGGCCCGCCGCCTCTGGATGACAAAGGGTGCAAAATGACCAAATTTTGTCTCTGCGTGCCATCGGACACGACTGTGTCTGAATGGCAAAGGGGTGCGGAATGACCAAATTTTGTCTTCGCGTGTCGTCGGGCCCGCCGCCTCTGGATGACAAAGGGTGCAGAATGACCAAATTTTGTCTCTGCGTGCCATCAGACACGACTGTGTCTGAATGGCAAAGGGGTGCGAAATGACCAAATTCTGTCTCCGCATGTCATCGGGCCCGCCGCCTCTGGATGACAAAGGGTGCAGAAAGACCAAATTTTGTCTCTGCGTGCCATCGGACACGACTGTGTCTGAATGGCAAAGGGGTGCGGAATGACCAAATTTTGTCTTCGCGTGTCATCGGGCCCGCCGCCTCTGGATGACAAAGGGTGCAGAATGACCAAATTTTGTCTCTGCGTGCCATCGGACACGACTGTGTCTGAATGGCAAAGGGGTGCGGAATGACCAAATTTTGTCTTCGCGTGTCATCGGGCCCGCCGCCTCTGGATGACAAAGGGTGCAAAATGACCAAATTTTGTCTCTGCGTGCCATCGGACACGACTGTGTCTGAATGGCAAAGGGGTGCGGAATGACTAAATTTTGTCTCTGCGTGTCATCGGGCCCGCCGCCTCTGGATGACAAAGGGTGCAGAATGACCAAATTTTGTCTCTGCGTGCCATCGGACACGACTGTGTCTGAATGGCAAAGGGGTGCGGAATGACCAAATTTTGTCTCCGCGTGTCATCGGGCCCGCCGCCTCTGGATGACAAAGGGTGCAGAATGACCAAATTTTGTCTCTGCGTGCCATGGGACACGATTGTGTCTGAATGGCAAAGGGGTGCGGAATGACCAAATTTTGTCTCCGCGTGTCATCGGGCCCGCCGCCTCTGGATGACAAAAGGGTGCAGAATGATCAAATTTTGTCTCTGTGTGCCATCGGAAACGACTATGTCTGAATGGCAAAGGGGTGCGGAATGACCCAATTTTGTCTCCGCGTGTCATATGACCTCAGGGTCAGTATGACAGATCTTGTGGGGCGGCCGACAAAAGCAATGCTCTTGCTCCTACGTATCCTCCAATGAGGAACTCAGACCTACGTAGTTCTAGATAACTTGTGAGACTTGAAAAAGTCTCCACCGGAAGATGCTGACATCTCCGGAAAGGGCGCAGATGACCACATTGGCCTCTACTCATCAATCACACTGGGGGTCACTGAATGACGAGGTGCGGATAATTGTAAGGTGTCTCCGCGGGTTACCAGCTCTTGGGTCATGGGAACAAAAAGCGGTGCGGTCGACAAAAGCGAGGCTCTTGCTCCTACGTATCCTCCAATGAGGAACTCAGACCTACGTAGTTCTGGATAACTTGTGAGACTTGAAAAAGTCTCGGTGTTTTCTCCACTAAAATGCAAACATGCTTTAGCAAAGAGACAAACATTCCAACTGATTAGAGCAGCATATGCCTTTTTTTGAGTAAAAAAAAAAACAAAAAGAAACAATGCGTCTACCGGGGAAGGAGAGTCTGCTGATGAAACCCCCCCATAACCATAAATGAGATTTTGGATGTCAGCATTTCGTTTCTAAATGACCATTTAGAGGAAACACTGGGTTCGACAAAAATAGAAGAAAATCACTCAAAGTGTATCAATCTCGCACAGGTAAGTGTTTCATCCTAATTCCGAACCATAGATATGTCATGACTTGACTTTGCAAATTATTTCCTATCAAATCAAAAATTACATGCGTGATCATGGATCAATAGGACTTCCCTTGGGAATGGGTTCTTTTGGTGGGTTTTTCGGCTTTTGTGTGTTTTTGGCTTTTGATTTTTTTTGTTGGCTTTTTCCTTTTTTTGTTTTTGTTTAGTGCGGGGTGAAAAATTCGCCGACGCACAGGATTTTAGTTGGTAATCAAAGGGAGAAGACCACTTTAGGTCATGGTTTCCTTTTCTTTCTTTTGTTCATTTGGTGACAATTTTGTATTGTTCAAATATCGTCTGGTCCAAAGACCTCTCTGCACATTTCTTCTGTTTTCTTTCGATCCTTGATCAGGAGCTTTCTTTCCTTCTTCTTCTTCTTTTTTTTCTTTCTCCCATTCTTTGATTGGGAATTTTCTTTCTTTTCTTTTTGCTTTCTCCCACTCTTTGATTGGGAATTTTCCTTCTTTCCCCTTTTTTTTGCTTCCGAGGGTAAAGATTGACATTCTCACCCTGGGTCAAGGTTTATGGTGAGTCAGGATTTTGGCTCAAGGTTTGTAGAATGGCTAGACATGATACATGCCGGGGTTTGGTTTGGCTCAAGGATAAAAGGGATGACCCACATTTTTCCATGACACAAATGCAAAAATGATGATTTGGAAACTTTATGCAAAACTGGTCATGCATGCACCTATGCGGACACTCAAGTGTCAAATTTTTATGGTCATGTGATGCTAGGGCTCAGGATTCATTTCCTCTATTTTAAATCAACCCAATGTTTCCAAAATATGTTCTTTTATCAATTTGTGCATTCATCCGAGTCCATTTCGGGCGTCCGGGGAAATTTCATAGCATTCACCCTTCAGGTGTACACATTTTTCCAAAAACTAGTTATGATCAGTGAATTTTTTCAAAGAAAAGTTGGAAGTCATCTCTTTTCAAAAGCATGTCGGTTTTTCAGCTAGACAACTTATTTTTCTTTTTCCATCGTTTTTTCTTACTTGCTTTCTTTTCCCTTATTTGCTCTCTTTTTCTTTACTTGCTCTCTTCTTTTCTCATTTGCTCTCTTTTCCTTTACTTGCTCTCTTCTTTTCTCATTTGCTCTCTTTTTTTCTCATTTGCTCTCTTTTCCATTTCATTTTTTTCTTTTCTATTTTTATTTTTATCATGATTTTTGTTTGTTTTACATATATTTTTTGGACGATGTTCCTAAACGAAGAACTCTACACGGTTCCAGAATTTCAAACATCATCGATAGTAATGATATATAAACACTAACGCAACAATCCAAACAAAAATGTATGCGCTGTACAAATGACAATCGAAACAACAAAAACAAACATTAGTCTCTCAAATCAAAACAATAACATAACATAAAAATGATAAAAGAAATATGAAAGAAAACATGAATCTTGGGGATCTCCCAGTCATGTATCTCCACTCCCTCCCAAGAAGTCAAGCAAATCGGCCATCTCCTCGTCCTCGTGGGCCTCTTCTCCATCGTCGGGAGCTTCTGGGGGCGCCTCTCCCGCTTGGGCCTCGGGCCAATCTCCGGGCCATGCAACCTCTGCCCTGAACTGGTTTGGAGTAGGGCATGAAAAAGAAGCGAAGCCCTGGCTCTGCATGCTGAGGCTCATCTGGTACAGACAATCATGGGTCTGTACATGTGCTCGGTGGTTGGCCGCCTGCTGGCGAACCAAATGCCGTAAATACTGCTCCATGTCAAATGACCCAGCCTGGCTAGCCTGATGAGGTGGTGGGGGCGCGCCTACGGCCTGTGGAGCATCACCCTGAGCCTGTCTCTGGGTACAGTACTTCTCAATAAAAGCCCGGGTGATAGGCGGCCGAATCACCTTGGTAGGTGCAACGGGGACTCCGAACGACTGGCAGAGTCCTGTGATCAGTGCGGGAAATCCCAGGGCCCTGTTGGACTTATCTGGATCCAAAGGGTGCCTGGTAGGCTCCATACCTGCAAAAATATAAATGGCATCAGCGATTAACTGAGCCACATAGATGCTCATCCGCGTCAGGATGGCGTACACCAGCTGACACTTCGGTAGGGGGAGGTCGGAATTATGATCGCTGGGCAGGATGTTGCTGAGGAGCAACGTCATCCATATCTGGGTCAGGGTGGTCATGTTGGTGCGCATGATTCGCACTCGCCTCCCTGCAACAGTCCGGGCAAAATCCTGCCCCGGTATACATAGCAGTTGGGCGATGGCCTCCTCATCGAACCCATCAGACCGGTTCCTCCTCTGGCCATACTCGCACTCCTGGCCCTCTTCCAGCACTAACGGATATCCCAGGAGCTGACCGATAGCATCTGCATCGAACGGAATCCACTGACCCCTTACCCAGGACCTCATGTCACGCACGCCCTCCTCTGTTGGCCAAGCATTGGCATAAAACTCAAGGACTATTTCTGGATCGAACATGGCCATGGGAGTAACCAGTGATGTCCACCGTCGGCGCCCTATTTCCTCCTGGAAATCAGTATACTCGTCGTCCCTGAGCTGGACGCGTCGCTCCCGGAGAAACGACCATCCCTTGATGGCCTCAAAGCGCTGCTGGTGTACCGCGCTCCTAAAACGGTGACTGTCATACTCAGGAGCGGAACTAGTTCCTTCGGTCGCCTTATCCTTCCTGGACCTCTTTGAGGCATGCTTCCTCGGGGCCATTTCCTGCGAGAGCAAACATTTGGAAAGTTAGTTTTACCAAGAAATGCTACTCTTAAAACAAAAAACGGCATACAACATACAAACATCAATGTAAATTTAGAGTAAACTTATGCACATACTTCTTTACGAACGTTCACTCGCACAAGACATTCTTATAACTAATAAAAATACACCCATGTACAATCAAGGCACATCCATTACCTAGATTATTTATATGTACTTCCAAGGTGTATTTGCTACCTACATCACATGCACTTCCTTGGCTAAATTTACATACATGCATACTCAAAGCATTTGGGGTACCAAAAATTGCACATGTGCACATTCCGGTATTTCTAATATTTTTATGCATATACAAACTTTGTGATGAATCTTGGCTATCTACACAATAAGGTGATACATTTCATGCTTTATTCAAGTGTTTTTGCTATCTAAAGCCACATGCGAATTCAAGTATATTTCCTTTTGCTGACTAAAATTGTATTCAAATTAAAAGGTATATTTTTTTTGTAATGTATTTTCTTTACATAACATGCAATATGTATATATTTTTTTGTGAGACATTTTGACTACCCAAAATTTCATGTACATACACCCTAGTATTTTGCTATCATATCCAAAGTGTAAATTGCCAAAGGTATTTTGCTACCTATTTTAAACCTACACATTTATGATGAGCAAAATTCCTAAACATCTAGACGTAGGGAAATTATTGTAACGTGGCCCATAGCTGATTGCTGGCCAAAAAGGGTAACTTTACCCAATATGCACCTCCTCTTGTGTTCTTTTGCATAAAACTTTGGTTCCCAGGCCTAGGATATATGTGGGGCAATTACTCTAACCTTTTTCGGGAATGAATGCATGTCCCAACAAATAGAAAATATGTGCAAACCAAAATGCCCCATGGGTTGTTTCCTTACAAAGGTCACGCGCTAATGCCATTGAGGCATTTCACCGAACACTTGGTGGGCGCGCGTTTAGGTATCAATAGCAAGAGAATAGGGACAATGTGGCATGTCCCATTGCTTCAAAATGCATTATAGGCCTAGGGCCATCCCATACAAACCCCCAATCCAAACCAATCAAGCAAGAAAACAAACCAAAATTGCCCCACATATTTGAGCACATTCCCACATTTTAGAGCACCAAAAGGAGATCAAAATACACCAATGAAAAGCTAGAAAGCTTAGGGATGGAATACTTACTTGTTGGTGATGAACAAAAGTGCGAAACGGAATCAAAAAATGCGAAAAATGATGACCCTAGGGCTGCAAACTCGTAAATCCCGTGGGTATGGCTTTTGGAAGGGGGGAAAAGAAGTTTTTGAATGCAAAAACGTCCCCCCTTTCGTCATCCTTATATTTTGGTGCAGGGGTGGCTCGCCCAGGCGAGCTAACCTGCATTTTTTTTTTTTGAGGGGAACATTAACCATGTCCCCTCCTTCCTCATGGATTAGCGTCTTGCCTAACTTGAACTTACTTAAGTTAGAATTAGGCGTTGATTACTTATTTTTAAAACAAACAAATAGTAAAAGAAAACTGCGAATACAAAGGATACGGGGCTGCCTTGCAGCGACGTTCTCTGCTTGTTTAGCGCGGGGAAGGGGCGACGATCAGTCGGTTTTGACCCCGTCCCCACTTGCATCCGTCCCCGTGTACCTGCAAGTAAGAAACAACCAGGTATGGCCAATCCTGACCGCGTCGTTGTCTTACCTTGGGTTGGTTTCTGTTGTTCATGTTTGGTCCCCACCCCAGAAGGTAGCTCAAGATGATCCTGCCCCTGTTTTACCACAACAATATGCATGCGTATGCATATGCAGGAATGTTTTCAAATGCAACAAATTTGAGCGAAAGTTGGTTTAGGTTCAATTTTAATTAAGCGCTTGGGGCATCCCATGAACCGAGCGGAAGGGCTCAGGTGATCACAAATCAATGCAAGGTTTGAAACCAAGGTGAGGACTAAAGCCTCGAATCCACGTTCATTTCTTTGAAAGATTGTAACGAGAGATACAGTAAACGGGAAATCCGTGGGGGAAATCCAGAAAACGCATAAAGATAAAGAACATGCAGCGATGTCCTTAATTGCCCCAGATTCTAAGCATAATATCGCTTGACGACATCAGAATTCACGGGTGAAGGTAGCTCTTCGCCATCCATGTTGGTAAGCACCAGGGCTCCTCCGGAAAAAGCCCTCTTCACAACAAAAGGCCCTTCGTAGTTCGGGGCCCATTTCCCTCGATTGTCCTTGACAGCATGGGACATTTTCTTTAGCACAAGGTCTCCCTCATGGAACTTACGCAAGCGTACTTTCTTGTCGAATGCACTCTTCATTCTTTGCTGGTACACGCGCCCATGACTCATGGCCGTTAAGCGCTTACCCTCGATGAGGTTGAGCTGGTCATAGCGCGTTTGAGCCCACTCTGATTCCTTTAATCCGGATTCTGCCAAGATCCTTAATGACGGGACTTCTACCTCAAACGGTAACACAACCTCCATCCCATATACCAATGAAATGGCGTTGCCCCAGTTGACGTTCGCACAGAAGTTCGGTAACCGTGTAACGCGAATGGGAGCATTTCGTGCCAATCCTTGTATGACACGGTCATCTTTTGGATAATCTTTTTGATATTCTTATTGGCCGCCTCCACGACTCCATTCATCTTTGGCCGGTAGGGTGTGGAATTCTGATGCTGGATTTTAAACTCCTCGCACATTTCCCCCATCATCTTGTTATTCAGGTTGGTGCCGTTGTCCGTGATAATCTTCCTTGGCAAACCATATCGGCAGATGATCTCTTTCTTAATGAACCTGACCACCACACCCCTCATGACGTTGGTATAGGAAGCTGCCTCGACCCACTTGGTGAAATAATCTATCGCTACGAGGATGAAGCGATGACCATTCGAGGCCTTGGGCTCAATGGCCCCGATGACATCTATTCCCACATGGAGAAAGGCCAAGGGGCGGACATGACATTCAAAGGATGTGGTGGGGCATTGACATTATCTGCGAATGCTTGACATTTGTGGCATTTCCTTACATGGACACAACAATCACTTTCCATGGTAAGCCAGTAATAACCTGCTCTTAGGATCTTCCTGGCCATAGCATGCCCGTTGGCGTGCGTTCCAAACGAGCCCTCATGGACTTCCTCGATCATGTGATTTGCCTCCCTGGCATCCACACACCGCAGGAGTGTCATGTCGTGATTTCTCTTATACAGTATGCTTCCGCTCATGAAGAAACCGGCTGCCAACCTTCTCAATGTCCTCTTATCATTGTCGACAATCTCTGGCGGGTATTCTTTGCTTACGACATATCGCTTGATGTCGAAATACCAAGGCTTTCCGTCCCGTTCCTCTTCTACTTGGCAACAATGCGCGGGTTTGCCACGACACCAAAATTCAATGTAGGGTAGATCCCCGTGCGGCGTTAGCTGGAACATAGACGCCAAAGTAGCAAGTGCATCCGCCATTTGATTTTCCTCGCGGGGAACATGATGGAAGGAGATCTCATCGAAAGTTTTAGCCAATTCCTTGATATAGGCTTTGTAGGGTATCAGCTTGGGATCTCTAGTTTCCCATTCCCCTCTCAGCTGATGGATTACCAATGCCGAGTCGCCGTACACCTTGAGTAGTTTGACATTGGAGTCAATCGCTGCCTGGACGGCTAGGGCACATGCTTCATATTCGGCCATGTTGTTGGTGCAGTCGAATCCTAGCCTGGCTGTGAAGGGTACACATTGATTGTCCGGAGAGACCAATACTGCCCCAACGCCATGGCCTAGAATGTTTGACGCTCCGTCAAACCATACAGTCCATTTTTCCCGTTCTTCGTCCAATTTTTCCTCAAACAAGGCCATGATGTCCTCATCCGGGAATTCAGGATGCATGGGCTGATAGTCGTTAAGAGGCTGTTGGGCCAAATAATCTGCTAAGGCGCTTCTTTTATCGCCTTTTGGGTGACGTAGACTATATCAAACTCGGATAGCAGGACTTGCCACCGGGCGATTCGTCCCGTGAGAGCTGGCTTTTCAAAGATATACTTAACCGGGTCCATCTTGGATATCAACCAGGTAGTATGGCTTAGCATGTACTGCCTTAGGCGATGGGATGCCCATACTAAAGCACAACACATTCTTTCGAGCAAGGAGTAATTCATCTCACAGGTCGTGAACTTCTTACTTAGGTAGTAAACAGCGCGCTCTTTCTTCCCGGATTCGTCATGCTGCCCCAGCATACACCCCATTGACTCGTCCAAGATTGTCATGTACAAAATGAGAGGCCTTCCAGGTACTGGTGGCATAAGCACGGGAGGATTCATAAGGCACTTCTTGATCCTTCCAAAAGCTTATTGGCAATCCTCATTCCAGCGATCAGTTTGGTTTTTGCGTAAGAGTTTGAACAACGGCTCACAAATGGCGGTGAGCTGCGATATGAATCTGGCAATATAATTCAAGCGTCCCAGGAAGCCCCGGACTTGTCTCTCAGTACGGGGTTCTGGCATCTCAAGGATAGCCTTCACCTTTTCGGGGTCTACCTCTATCCCTTTCTGGCTTACAATGAAACCAAGTAATTTCCCTGATTTGACCCCAAAGGTACACTTAGCGGGGTTCAACCTTAATTGATACTTCTGAAGCCTTTCGAACAACTTTCGCAGGTTGACAAGGTGTTCTTCCTCGGATTTAGATTTAGCAATTATGTTGTCCACGTAGACCTCGATCTCTTGATGCATCATATCATGGAACAAAGCTACCATGGCCCGTTGATAAGTTGCCCCGGCATTCTTGAGTCCAAAGGACATCACCTTGTAACAGAACGTCCCCCATAGGGTGACGAAAGTAGTCTTTTCCATATCCTCGGGCGCCATCTTTATCTAATTGTAACCGGAGAAACCGTCCATGAAGGAAAATAAAGCGAAATTGGCCGTGTTATCTACGAGGATATCGATGTGTGGTAAAGGAAAATTGTCCTTGGGACTGGCTCGATTCAGGTCCCGATAATCCACACACATTCGTACTTTCCCATCTTTCTTAGGGACCGGTACGATGTTGGCAACCCATTCTGGATACCGAGCGACGGCCAGAAAACCAGCGTCAAATTGCTTCTTCACTTCTTCTTTTATCTTCAAGGATGTTTCGGGCTTCATCCTTCTCAGTTTCTGCTTTACCGGGGAACACTCGGGATTTAGAGGTAATCGGTGTTGTACAATGTTAGAAATCAAACCGGGCATATCTTGGTATGACCAAGCAAAGATGTCTCGGTAGTCTTTTAGCAGGATTATTAATTCTTCACGGATAGGTGCGGTAATACCTGTGCCTATCTTTACTTCCCTTTTTCCACTGCCAATTCCCAAGTCTACTAGTTATGTTTCTTCTTGATGAGGCCCCATTTCTTGGTCCTCATGGGCGACCATTCTTTCTAATTCTGGGGGAAGTCCCACATCCTCGTTCCCTTCATCTTCCGTTTGATTCGTTTCTTGCTTGAAGTTGATAAGCGGGTCCCAGGTATTAGTACCTTCGGGGGTCTCGTCATCGGATCTGCCGTTTCAGAAATAAAGAAGTAAACATGCAAATGAATGAGAATGGGTAGAGACGTAGGAACAGATGAAGAAAGATCCTTGTATTATAAATTCAAAAACAAAAGACACAAAGCCTTAACAAAAGGAAAAACTCTAAAGCCTAGGCCCAACTATAGAGCTTTTAAAACCGTAAAGGTTTACATTATGCTTGTTGCGTAAATGCCGGGGCGTTCCTCCACTTGCCAATTTCCCAGCTGGAAATCAGGAGGGCATGGTCGTACCAAATCCAATGCACTCGGAACATCATCTTCGCATATCGCGACCACTTGACCTTTGTCTCCCAGACCCACGCTTATAAAGCTTCTACTTATGTGGCAGGGCGGGCTTCCTTCACTTTCTTGTCTCCAACGCGAGCTTTGACCACTGCTCTTCCTTCCCGCGATGCTTCTTTTCATATCCGCCTGAGTGGGCTTATAGCCTAAACCATACTTCCCACGATTTCCTTTGGCATTTATCAGGCTAGTCATGCCGCCGTTGTCCTTGCCTAAACCCATTCCGGGTTCGTAACCGTTCCCTAACATAACTCGGGCCATCATTACTGCTACATCGGACAGGCAAGGCTGCCCAGAGAAGAAGTCCACGGAGGAAATGCTGACCACCTCAAAAGACTGGAAAGCGGTTTCTAACGATTCTTCTGCGGCTTCCACATAAGGCATAGAGGATGGGCAGCTCACCAAGATGTCTTCCTCGCCTGACACGATGACCAAGTGCCCCTCCACTACGAATTTCAACTTTTGGTGGAGTGTAGAGGGCACAACTCCCACTGAGTGGATCCACGGGCGCCCCAACAGACAACTGTAGGGGGGGTTAATATCCATTATTTGGAAGGTGACTTGACAGGTGTGAGGGCCTATTTGTACCGGGAGATCGATCTCTCCCCTAACCTCTCGGCGAGTGCCGTCGAAGGCACGAACCACCATTGAACTCAGTTTTAAGTGGGAAGCATTAAATGGTAATTTCTCCAAAGTGCTCTTAGGCATCACGTTTAAACTGGAGCCATTATCGATGAGCACTTTGGCTACGACATGGTCCATACACTTGACTGATACGTGCAAAGCCTTATTATGCCCTCTCCCCTCGGCGGGGATTTCTTCTTCGGCGAAGGCAAGATAGTTGTTGGCAGTGATATTGTTGACCAGCCCTCCGAAACCTTCTACCGAGATATCTTGGGCCACATGGGCCTCGTTCAGAACTTTTACTAGCAGAGCCCGATGAGGCTCGGAGCTCATAAGTAACTCCAACAGCGAGACCCTAGCCGGAGTTTTGTTGAGCTGTTCGATAACCTTGAATTTGCTCTGCTGAATTATACGGAGGAACTCGCTGGCTTCCTCTAGCGACACCTCCTTTTTACCATCCTTCTTCTCCGGAAGGCCTTTTGCCGGAATATCTTTATTCGAAGCGTGGGGTGCTTCGCCATCTTGTTCCTCCACCACTTTTCCTTTTCCCTTGACGTCCGCGGGTTGGACTGGTAGGTCCGGAGGCACGAACACACGACCACTACGGGTCACACCACTCAGTCCCGTGATATTTTTTACTTTAGCTGACAACGAGCTGACGTCGGTGGCTTCTTCTTCCTTCTCCCTCGGAGGTGTATATCTCCATGGTACTGCGTGGCTACTTTGGTATGGGAAAGGAACAGGTTTAGCTGCTAAGGGGTGTCCGGGTTTTTGCGAAGCTGCGCTTTTAGTGAAGTATATCACCAAGGGTTTGGGCTTCGCAACACTGCTCCCATCTGTGGACTGCATGCATATATGCTGCTCTTCTTTTCCTTCACTGCCGACTTCCAGTCGACCTTGATCTATCATCCGCTGTAACAATTCCTCTACTCCCAAACACGTCTCCATGTCATGCAGCTCGCCGGAATGCAGCAAATAGGAATCCTCCTTACACCCACTATGGAGAATCACACCTCCCTTTTGTAGGGCCTCAAAGATAAACCTCCTAGGGGTTGCCACATCCCTTAAAGGTTTAGACTCGCGCGGTCTATCGGACTCAATGGCGTTAATTGCTCCCCCTACATGATTGGCGAGCGGGTTGGTTCGCACATTGGGCCGATCCTCTTGGA
This sequence comes from Glycine soja, assembly GCF_004193775.1. NCBI lineage: Eukaryota > Viridiplantae > Streptophyta > Magnoliopsida > Fabales > Fabaceae > Glycine > Glycine soja. Next base: position 24,847,674 of record NC_041015.1, read on the forward strand.
AGGTCAGCCATCCAGCGTCCATCAAATGTTGGACCTTGTATTTAAGGGCCAAGCATTTTTCAACGGAATGTCCCGGGACACCCCCATGGTACTTGCAAGTTGCATTAGGGTCATACCACTTTGGGAAAAGGGGTTGGAGGACCCTTCCGGGAGTTACCACGGCCAAATGATTGGCGATGAGGGATGGCAAGAGGTCTTCGTACGTCATTGGGAGTGGGGTGAATTCTTGAAATGGCCTCGGAGGGAAGTTCCTTGTCGTGTTGGAATTACCGGCCGGGCGAGTCGTGTTCGGAGTTGGAACTTGGGGAGCTTCCCTCTGGGTGGGTGCCTTAGGCTGCACGGGTGTTGAACTAGAGGCGTTCCCGGTATGAGCCGAGAAGCTCGGGTGATGTTGCGCGTACTGATGGGTACCATGAGGTGTTTGCTGGGGTTTGACCCACGCGGGTGTTGAAGAGACGGCATGGGCATCTCCTTCCTTCCTTTTAGCCCCTGTTGCCCCGATTCTTTTGGCATTCGCACTCGTGGAGGAAACGTAATCAAACTTTCCTCTTTTCAATCCTACCTCGATTCTTTCCCCGGCGAATACTAGGTCCGCAAAGCTGGACGGCATATAACCTACTAGCTTCTCATAGTAGAACACTGGCAGAGTGTCTACCATCATGGTGATCATCTCTCTCTCAACCATGGGAGGAGCTACTTGTGCCTCCAAATCTCTCCACCGCTGTGCGTATTCTTTAAAGGTTTCACCCTCCTTTTTGAACATATTTTGCAATTGAGTGCGGTCGGGAGCCATATCGGAATTGTACTGATATTGCCTTAGGAAGGCAGTAATCAGATCCTTCCAAGTACGGATACGGGAAGCTTCCAAATTAGTGTACCACACTACCGCGGCTCCGGCCAAGCTATCTTGAAAGAAGTGTATTAATAGCTTCTCATCCTTAGAGTGTGCGCCCATCTTGCGGCAGTACATTTTGAGATGGTTTTTGGGACAAGTCGTCCCTTTATACTTGTCGAAGTCCGACACTTTGAACTTCGGGGGAATAACAACATCGGGTACTAAGCAAAGATCTGTCATGTCTGCGAACGGATAATCCCCAAATCCTTCCACGGCTCTCAATCTTTACTCGAGGAGATCAAGCTTCCTCTTTTCTTCAGTTGTCGGGGACGATCCTTCCGTGAACAAAACTATTGGTTGTGTTGCGATGTTGGGCTGAGGCAACATGCTGGGTGCCGGCCCTTCGGGGATCGGGGGATAGAACTCGAAATCCCTTCGAGCATAGTCTTGAGGGTCTTTGTGGACTTCTTCGGGCTGTTGAGGAGGCTCTCTTTCAAGGACGGGAGAAGCAATATGGCCCGCATCGTCTTGCAGGACGGGTGGTGAGTAGTTGGGCGGCAATCCATAAGGGTAAGCCGCTCGGTTGTATCCCAAGTGAGGGCTGCCATCGTGCCCCAGTGTGTCCCTTCCCCGTCCTACTATGTTTGAGGGAGGATGGTGCGCAGTTGCCAAGAGAGTCGGGTCTGCTTCGGCAGCCGAACTGATAGCGGCAGCGGTGGCCGCGTTCTTCTCCATGAGCTGCCTCATACCTAACAAGGCCTCCATCATGGAGGCCATTTGTTCTTTCAGAGCCGACATGTCGGCTTTCATCTGTTCCTATGTCTCCTCTTGATCACCCATCGTTCTAGATTTGGATCTGGTGCGATAGGGATGCCTTGTGGCACGTTTAGTTATGGTTTTTTTCCCTAAAAAACCAAACGTGAGGAGTGGGTAAGAAAGAAAATGTATGCTAGAGATGAAATCTAGGAGTGATTTGATTTGCACAAGCTTTTTGGAGTAGAAACATGGGACCAACTCATTTTATTTCAAAAAGAAAGTCGTATCTAGTCAAGGTCTGAGAGACCATACAAGTTTCCTAACGATTTCTAATTATGTGGGCCATTAAGTCTATCATATGCTGACAATAGCCGAGAAGCCCATGAATCTCTTCGGGGGCGGAGTAGGTGTCTGCCATCGCCTTGGCCTTGGCTAACAAGCGGGGAAGTTCTTGACTCCCGTTCAAGGTAAGAGCAAACCGATCCATCCACATGGTTGCCTCTTGGTGTAAAGAGTCGATCACCCTTCCTCTAGCCTCTTTTTCCGCATATACTTGAGCATACTCGTCCGCGATCCTATGCTCGTGGGCCATGGCTAGACCTAACTCTTCTTGGTACTTGGCGATGATAGCTAGCATGTTGGTCTCCGTCTCGGATAAACGCTGAGACAAGCTTCTTTTGGACCTTGAACAAGCAACTAACTCCTCTTTCAGAACCATGCTATGTGCTCGCGACTGGTCCCTCTCTTCCCTTCGCAGCTTGAGTTCACTATTGCTACCCCACAGAGCTCCACGAAATTTATTCCGGCCATACTCTTCCTTGCGAGCCCTCTTGGTCTCTTGTTCAAGGGCTCTTGCGATAGTTGCCTTCTCTTCCCGTAACCCGGCACACTCCTTCCGAATGTGTGTAGCGGCCAACTTGAACTTCTCCTTGGCAAGTTTCGCCTTTCCTAACTCGCTTTTGAGAGCTTGGACTTCTTCGTCCTCTTCTGGTGCTTCAAAACTTTCTTCGCTGACGACTTTTAACTTGGTGAGCCAATCTAAACCTCGTATATGAACTTTTAACCATTCATGGTACCCACCAATGATGCCATTAGGAATGCCCCTAAGTTCTTGATCTTTCCTTAACGGGGTTTCCCATGCCTTATGGATTCTTTGTATAGCCTTGAAATTTTGTGCGCCGAAATCCCTTACAAGGAAAGGAGACATGCTTTCTTCCGTCGGTGCTCCCCTCATGGGGTACCCTAGTTGTCTTATAGCGAGCGCGGGATTGTAGTTAATACAACCCCTCGTTCCTATCAGCGGAATGTTTGGGTATCCTCCACATGAGAAAAGGACTCCTTCTTTTCCTTCCTTCCATCGGGGGAACCAATTGATTGCGCTACTCTTTTCGCACCTTCGGTCAAATGTGTCAAATAGATCTGCCAAGACAGCTACCACCGGACTTTCCTTGCTATGGTGGTATGCAAGGAAAGCGTCGATTGCTGCTAGGTCCACCAAACCATCCACGTTTGGAAAGAGGACGACCCCAAAAATTAGCAAAGCTAACACATCCATAAACGGGACCCAATCTCCTTGATTGGCCATACCCCTCGCCTTGTCTTCTAGGTACCTCCGTGGTAGGCCCGCTATGCCGTTCCGAGTCTGTTTTATGCGGTCCAAACCTCTTGCTGAATCCTTGACCACAGTTGCGATTCTGCTCAAAGAGGGGAGACACCCGGAGGAAAGGTATGGTTTTCTTCCCCCGAGAGGACACCCTAGAATTTCCTCAAATTCTTCAATGGTTGGTACCAATTGGAAGTCTCCGAATGTGAAGCATCTCAAAGGCTGGTCGTAGTATTGGGTGAGTGATGCAATGGCTTCTATGGATACCTCTGCTAAGGTCAACTCTAAGATCTTTCCGTAAGTCTTGCGGAAGGCTTGCATTTGGAGAGGTCCCATCAACCGCCCTAATTCCTTGATGCTGGTGGTATCTAGGCTTTTAACCTTGACTTGGTAAAACCTCTTGCCGGTTTGATTTGTCCCCATGCTTACTAAAGTGAGACAAAAATCTGGTGCAAATCAAAACTCCGATATCTCATGGGTGGAATGGATGAATGCATGAAGGAATGCATATAACACAGATGCAATCTAGGAATGCGGGGGTCCGGGGAATTTGTCCCCTTCTTAGATACAACGTCTAGGGGTAGCAAAGTGCCCCAACGTACGTTTTTAAGAAGGCGACACGGACCCTCCGTTGGTTTGTTTACAGAAGGGATCAAGACAGAACCCATATGCGATGCCTATGCAAAAGACACAATGCGGGAATGTACACAGTATGACAATATTCACTGAACATAAGCAAAAGGGTATATGATACTTATGCATGGCAAGGTGAAAAATGGCACGCAGCGTGTTTGCTCCGTGCCCCTATTCAAGGGACCTATAAGGGAGAGAGCTAACTAGGCTTTTAGTGATAACCCCCAAGGTGGTCATATCCCTCTTGATGGTTTCTAGAGGTATCATTCTCTTCGAAGAACATATTGCAGCAGTAGGGACTACTAGCAACAATAAGTTTTCAAAGAGAAAAGCTCTAGATGAGGGTTCACTGTAATCAAGCAAGTCGGAGACCTAGCATGATCACAGATTCACCTCCACTCCTTATGTTCCCATGAACCCGAGTATAGGGCCCTTTTTCATTCACAGTGTGTGCAAATAGTGTTGGTGTTTGTGTGCATCAAATGAATAAATATTTACTTCATGCATACATTTAAAAACGCACTAAAAGCAACAAAGAGTTTATATACACAAGTACATAATGAAGGAAAACAAACAAAGGAGTAAGTCATGGTAAAACATTGCACAAGATTAAATGGCCTAACTCTCTAAAAACAGTCCCCAGCGGAGTCGCCAACTGTCGCAACCTACCCTTCGGCGGGAGGGCGACGCGTGACTCGCGGGATGCGTGTTCCACGAAAGGAATACGCGCGGAGTCGCCACCAACGTTTATTTGAGGAAAACGTCGGAAAAACCGGAAAAGACGTGATCTACGAACTTTTAAGTGAAAGGTTCGGGAGTTGTATTTACGCACGGGGAAGGTATTAGCACCCCACACGTTCGTCCCAAGGGACGGCAGCCTTTAATCGAATGTGCAAACATGACTTTGATTTTTACGTTCCCTTTTATGTCCTTATATCCTTTATACCCTTTTTATATTTTTCCTTTTTTGTGGTCGACAAGGGTGTTTCCCTTTGCTCCTACGTATTCCTCAATTTGCGATGAGGAAATCAGACCTACGTAGTTCTTTCTTATCAAGTGATTCTTTTTTACTTTAAGAGGTGACCATTTTAAGGCATTGGACCTTGAAAATGATCCATTTTACTTAGTAAGAAATTGAAATGACAAACTTCAAAAACTTATTTTTTATGGATGAGCTTGACTAGGCGAGTTGATTTTAGCCTTAGTTTCACCTTAGTTATTAGTCAATTCAATTAAGAATGAGAAATCCCAAAGAGAAAATGTCCAATTGATTTTCCGCTTTATTTTACTAAAAGATGTTTTTTGATTATTATATTATTATTTTACCTCTTTTTTTATTTCCAACGTGGTTACGGCACGACCGAACGGTCGGAATTCATTTTAACCGAAGTTAATGGATAATACAATTCAAACGTTCGGTGGAAATTTATTTTATTTTTAAGTTAAGCGAGAAATGACTTAAGTAAAATGGCTTAAGCACGTCAAAAGGGGGTATAAAGAGTAAATGAAACGAGAATAGAAATACACGAAACACAATGTGGACCACTACGGGTACATAGAATGAATCGAAAAGCTTGGTTCGAGGTACTTACCCGTTGAAGATCGAAGAACGATGAAGAACGAACGAAGAACGTCGAAGAACGGTCGAAACCTTTGCGAAATTCCTCACGGAAAACGTTACGGAAACGTTTCGGAAGCGCCTCGGCTTAGATTTTCTTCACGGAAACAATTTTTCCAAGCAAATTCGAAAGAGAGAGAAGTGCCTAAGGGGCTGAACCCTTTTCCTTCTCACTTCCTCCCCTAGATATAGCAAAATAGGGGAGATGGTTGCCGCCCAGCTCGCCCAGGCGAGCACAGCTCGCCCAAGCGAGCAGGGTTGCTTCCTCCAGAAGCAACAGCCTTCTGGAGGAATATTCTGGAGGGCCCAAGTGGGCCTGGGTGCTATTTGCACCCCCATTTTTACTAAGTACACCCCCTCTGCTTTTTTTTTGTGATTCTTTTTTCGTAAAGTTACGGAAACTTACGAATTTCGTAACGATACTTGTTTTCTTTCCGTAATGTTACGGGACCTTGTGGATTACATAATCATCCCCTTTTTGACTTACGGAACGTTACGGAACCTCACTTATTTGTGCAACGATGCTTCCATTTGATTTCTGGTGTGTGACGGTACCTTACGGATTGTGCATCAATATTTTGTTTTGTTTTTCGGCATGTCCCGGAATTTCACAAATTGCCTAATGATGGGTGTCAAGCACCTCACAAGGACCAAAGAAAAGTCGCATGTCATCAAGCAAAGGTCCCCGGACGAAATTAGGGTATGACATATATATATTAATAAAAGAGTACCAAAGGTACTATAATTACAACGTGTTATAAAAATCCTAGTGGATCCACATGTGATGCTACTTTCGGACTGATGTGATCCACCCTACAAAAAAGAATACATCAACAATACCCCTTGGCGTTGAATGATTAGCATGAATTACTTCATTTAAAAAATTCCAAGAGATACCTAGTGCTTGTATGAAATTATCCAAATATTCCAAACCAAATATTGCTAGTAAAACTAGTCTCATTATTACAAAGATAAAAATCACAACTAGAGTAAGCATGGGCACAAAGATGCCACCCCCACCAACACCTTCCACAGTCCTAAATGTTGATTCCTAGGAATCCTAGGAATCCAATCATATATTTTTGGTAAGTGTTACACTCTTAGGTAGCATTTGGTAAACATATTAGAACAGAAGTTACAAAATGGAACATAACCAATGGGTTCTATTCTAGCTTTGGTGAATTATACAAATAGAACAAAACACAATATTGTGTTGAGAAATGATATATTTCATTTATCCACACACATCAAACACTATCTAAGCATTAATTCCTAATTTTTGTTTATCCACACACATCAAACACATCAATCCTGGTTTGATTCTATTTCGTTTATCCACACACATCATTCCTTCATGAATCATTGTTTCTCATATTCATAAAGCTCAGCAAGTTTCTCTCCAAGAATTTGAGATGTTGTTGACCATTGTTTATGCTTAGTTTGTTTATTCACACACATTTGAGATGTTATTGACCACAAAACAACACCTTCCTGAATCAAGGTCAATACCACTAAGCATTTGAGATGCTGCTGACCATTGTTTATGCTTAGTTTGTTTATCCACACACATTTGAGATGTTGTTGACCACAAAACAACACCTTCCTGAATCAAGGTCAATACCACTAAGCATTTGAGATGTTGTTGACCATTGTTTGTCAGATTCATAAAGCTCAGCAAGTTTCTCTCTAATAAGTAAAACATATGATAAAACAACAAGTGGCCATTAGAGTAATTGAATTGAGTTAACGAAATGCTTGAAATTTGAGAAAATGAAATGAGTGATGGATTTTGCGATACTCATTTGCAGATCATGGTTAAGACTAGAGGATTAGGCCGTGCCTTAGGTCAGGTCACTAGTAGAGGTGTGGGCAGAGGAGATCATGATGATTCCGATGATGCTCCGCAGCGTCGACGACCTATTGCATCCCCACGGAGGCAACGAGTCGCTGTGACTGCGGATCACGTTGATGAGCCAGTCATCCCTGTGCCAGATGTTCAGGATGACCCGATGGAGGCACCAGCTGTTGTAGAGGACATTCCTACGGACATTCCTCCGGACACAGGCGCAGAGGCTACTGAGGATGAGCATCAGGGATTTTCAGGTGGTCCGGGCGACCCATCCGTGTTGACCCTGTATGCAGATCACGTTGCTTGCAGCGTATGGACGGGAGAGGTATTTATACGATTTATTTTTAGTTACTTGTAAATTCTACTTTATAATTGAAATTAGTTTTCCTTTAAATAATGATTTTAACAAATTTTGTGTTCCTTTATACTTCAATTCAGGAGCGTCCTGAATTGAAGCTATCCTCTCATGGGAGGAAGGTCTGTCCCTGCTATTGAGGGACTTATTGCTGGTACAGGACTAAGTTCTCTGATCGCGTGTTCGGTAGACACCGGTGATCGGGGACTTTTGTCCGTGTTTGTGGAGCGGTGGCACCGGGAGACGTCTAATTTCCATCTCCCGGTGGGAGAGCTCACCATCATGCTAGATGACGTCTCCTCGCTTCTCCATCTGCCCGTGATTGGAGATTTACACGCCTTTCAGCCCTTGCACGTGGACGATGCGGTTCAGATGCTGGTCGACTTGTTGATGGTCTCTACAGAGTCTACCAGGGCTGAGACAGCCCAGTGTCATGGACCATACGTACGGCTGCAATGGGTACGTGATATATATGAGCGCCGATGCCAGACAGGTCATTGGACAACTGCGGCTCACGCATATCTTCTCCATCTTCTGGGTTGCACTCTGTTTGCTAACAAGAGTGCAACCAATGTGCATGTTGTCTACTTGGAGGCCCTTCGTGACCTCAGTATGATAGAGAGGTACGCCTGGGGAGTGGCTGCTCTGGTTCATATGTACGACCAGCTGAACAATGCATCTATGAGCCACAGTCGACAGCTTGGCGGTTACATCACACTGTTGCAGGTAACAAATATGTTTTTCATTCATTCAGGCTAAACAATGTTCAACTTTAAATTTTGTTACACTTTCATTATTAATGTTTATAATTTTAATGTTACATTTGTAGTGCTGGATTTACAAGCACTTTCCCTCGGTCGCGGAGTCCACCGCTGATCAGGACTACGACGAGGCTTCCCCGCGTGCGTGCAGGTGGATTGCGACGAAGAAGACCATGAAGAGAATTTGCACGTCGTCGTTCAGGGAGCGCCTGGACCAACTCCAGATTCCAGATGTCTATTGGATCCCTTATGGGGAGCATCGGGAGGTCCGGGACTTCCACGTCAGATCATGCTATTCCAGTCTCTTGCGCTAGGGGCCTATTGCTATTTATTACCGACCGGAGAGGGTCGTGCGGCAGTTTGGCTACACGCAGACCATTCCTGCTCCTCCTGTCGATTCATGGGTCTCGTATGACGATATACATGACAGGTGGATGCACTACGAGGATCATATCGAACCAGCAGGTGAGGTGTCCGTTGTGCCAGGGGCGTGTTCCAGTGACTACATGGACTGGTTCTTCCGCATCTCCCATCCTTTCATGACACCAGGCCACGCATTAGATCCTCTGCCTCATGGTCACGCCCCGCAACTCCGAGTTGTCCCTCAAGCCCCGCAAACGGATATCCCTCACGTGCCAGAGTCAGGAGCATCGTCCACATCTGCGGAGAAGCCTAGACATGCAGTGGTAAGTAATACTAATAATTTACGTCATTTACCTCAATATTTGCATAATAATTTGTGTAATCAGTTTGTTTTGTATGTAACAGGAAGTTTGTGATGACATTGCTGAGAGGTTGGAGCGTCATCTGAGTCTAGGGGTGGCCACGCCTGACTCATCGACACATGAGGTGATCGAAGAATGCCTCAGATTGGCCAGGAGTGTAGCACAGGACCATCTAGTATACGTTAGGTGTAGACGCAGGCGGCGCACTGATCAAGCGTAGTTTATGTACATATTTTATATTGATATTCCATGTATATACAGATATTGTACATGAACTCATTTCATGAGTATTGTTGGTTTTATTTATTTTCATTGTGTCATACCCTAATTTCGTCTGGGGACCTTTGCTTGATGACATGAAACTTTTGTTTGGTCCTTGTGAGGTCCTTGGCACCCATCATTAGGCAATTTGTGAAATTCCGGGACATGCCGGAAAACAAAAGAAAATATTGATGCACAATCCGTAAGGTTCCGTGACACACCGGAAATCAAATGGAAGCATCGTTGCACAATTAGTGAGGTTCCGTAACATTCCGTAAGTCAAAAAAGGGGATGATTATGTAATCCGCAAGGTTCCGTAACATTACGGAAAGAAAACAAGTATCGTTACGAAATTCGTAAGTTTCCGTAACTTTACGAAAAAAGAATCACCAAAAAAAAGGCAGGGGGTGTACTTAGTAAAAATGGGGGTGCAAATAGCAACAAGGCCCACTTGGGCCCTCCAGAAGATTCCTCCAGAAGGTTGTTGCTTCTGGTGGAAGCAACCCTGCTCGCCCAAGCGAGCTGGGTGGCAAGCTTCTCCCCCAATTTTCTATAAATAGGGGGAGAAGTGAAGTAGAAAAGGGTTCAGCCCCTTAGGCACTTCTCTCTCTTTCGAATTTGCTTAGGAAAATTGTTTCCGTGAAGAAAATCCAAGCCGAGGCGCTTCCATAATGTTTCCGTAACGTTTCCGTGAGTGATTTCGCGAAGGTTTTCGACCGTTCTTCGACGTTCTTCATTCGTTCTTCAGTCTTCAACGGGTAAGTACCTCAAACCAAGCTTTTCAATTCATTCTATGTACCCGTGGTGGTCCACATTTGGTTTCATGTATTTTTATTCTCGTTTCATTCACTTTTTATACCCCCTTTTGACGTGCTTAAGCCATTTTATTTAAGTCATTTCTCGCTTAATCTAAAAATAAAATAAATTTCCACCGATCGTTTGAATTGTATTATCCGTTAACTTTGTTTAAAATGAATTCCGACCGTTCGGTCGTGCCGTAACCACGTTGGAAATCAAAAAAAGAGGTAAAATAATAATATAATAATCAATTTCTTATTAAGTAAAATGGGTCATTTTTAAGGTCCAACACCTTAAAATGATCACCTTTCAAGTAAAAAGAATCACTTGATTCACGCATAAGAAAGAACTACGTAGGTCTGATTTCCTCATCGCAATTGAGGAATACGTAGGAGCAAAGGGAAACACCCTTGTCGACCACAAAAAGAGAAAAATATGAAAAGGGTATAAAGGATATAAAGATATAATAAGGGAACGTAAAAATCAAAGTCATGTTTGCACATTCGATTAAAGGCTGCCGTCCCTTGGGACGGACGTGTGGGGTGCTAATACCTTCCCCGCGCGTAAATACAACTCCCGAGCCTTTCACTTAAAAGTTCGTAGATCGCGTCTTTTCCAGTTTTTCCGACGTTTTCCTCAAATAAACGTTGGTGGCGACTTCGCGCGTATTCCTTTCGTGGAACACGCATCCCGCGAGTCACGCGTCGCCCTCCCGCCGAAGGGTAGGTTGCGACAAGTTGCGACTCCACTGGGGACTGTTTTTTGAGAGTTAGGTCATTTAATCTTGTGCAAATGTTTTATCATGACTTTCTCCTTTTGTTGGTTTCCCTTTATTTTTTATGTTATTGTGTATATAAACTCTTTGTTGCTTTTAGTGCGTTTTAAAATGTATGCATGAGGTAAATACTTATTCATTTGATGCACACAAACACCAACACTATTTGCACACACTGTGAGTTGAAAAAAAAGGGCCCTATACCCGGGTTCATGGGAACATAAGGAGCGGAGGTGAATCTGTGATCATGCTAGGTCTCCGACTTGCTTGATTACAGTGAACCCTCATCTAGAGCTTTTCTCTTTGAAAACTTATTGTTGCTAGTAGTCCCTACTGCTGCAATATGTTCTTCAAAGGGGATGATACCTCTAGAGACCATCAAGAGAGATATGACCACCTTGGGGGTTATCACTAAAAGCCTAGTTAGCTCTCTCCCTTATAGGTCCCTTAAATAGGGGCACGGAGCAAACACGCTCCGTGACATCTTTCACACTGCCATGCATAAGTATCATATACCCTTTTGCTTATATTTTGTGAATATTGTCATACTATGTTGCGCCTTTCGCATGTGCATCACACGCGGGTTCCGTCATGATCCCCTCTGTAAAAAAACCAACGGAGGGTCCGTGTCACCTTCTTAAAAACATACGTTGGGGCACTATGCTACCCCTAGACGTTGTATCTAAGAAGGAGACAATTCCGCAGGCCCCCGCATTCCTAAATTGCATCTGTGTCATATGTATTCCTTCATGCATTCATCCATTCCACCCATGAGATATCGGAGTTTTGATTTGCACCAGCTTTTTGTCTCACTTTAGTAAGCATGGGGACAAATCCAACCGGCAAGAGGTTTTACCGAGTCAAGGTTAAAGGCCTAGATACCACCAGCATCAAGGAATTAGGACGGTTAATGGAACCTCTCCAAATGCAAGCCTTCCGCAAGACTTACGGAAAGATCTTAGAGTAGACCAGCAGAGGTATCCATAGAAGCCATTGCATCACTCACCCAATACTACGACCAGCCTTTGAGATGCTTCACATTCGGAGACTTCCAATTGGTACCAACCATTGAAGAATTTGAGGAGATTCTAGGATGTCCTCTTGGGGGAAGAAAACCATATCTTTTCTCCGGGTGTCTCCCCTCTTTGAGCAGAATTGCAACTGTGGTCAAGGATTCAGCAAGAGGTTTGGACCACGTAAAACAGACTCGAAACGGCATAGCGGGCCTACCACGGAAGTACCTAGAAGACAAGGCGAGGGGTATGGCCAGTCAAGGAGATTGGGTCCCGTTTATGGATGTGTTAGCATTGCTAATTTTTGGGGTCGTCCTCTTTCCAAACGTAGATGGTTTGGTGGACCTAGCAGCAATTGACGCTTTCCTTGCATACCACCATAGCAAGGAAAGTCTGGTGGTAGCTGTCTTGGCAGATATATTTGACACATTTGACCGAAGGTGCGAAAAGAGTAGCGCACAAATCATCTGTTGCTTGCCCGCTCTGTGTTTGGTTGGTTTCACACCTGTTCCAGCAAGACACGAGGCATCCATGTCCGCTCCAAAGCCATCGCTCGTGTACTGAAAAGAGAAGAATAGATTGGGACCAGCTTTTGGCTGGGATAGGAGGTAGAACAATCAATTGGTTCCCCCGATGGAAGGAAGGAAAGGAGGGAGTCCTTTTCTCATGTGGAGGGTACCCAAACATTCCGCTGATAGGAACGAGGGGTTGTATTAACTACAATCCCGCGCTCGCTATAAGACAACTAGGGTACCCCATGAGGGGAGCACCGATGGAAGAAAGCATGTCTCCTTTCCTTGTGAGGGATTTCGGCGCGCAAAATTTCAAGGCTATACAAAGAATCCATAAGGCATGGGAAACCCCGTTAAGGAAAGATCAAGAACTTAGGGGCATTCGTAATGGCATCATTGGTGGTTACCATGAATGGCTGAAAGTTCATATACGAGGTTTAGATTGGCTCGCCAAGTTAAAACTCGTCAGCGAAGAGAGTTTTGAAGCACCGGAAGAGGACGAAGAAGTCCAAGCTCTCAAAAGCGAGTTAGGAAAGGCGAAACTTGCCAAGGAGAAGTTCAAGTTGGCCGCTACACACATCCGGAAGGAGTGTGCCGGATTACGGGAAGAGAATGCGACTACCGCAAGAGCCCTTGAACAAGAGGCCAAGAGGGCTCGCAAGGAAGAGTATGGCCGTAACAAATTTCACGGAGCTCTGTGGGGTAGCAACAATGAACTCAAGCTGCGAAGGGAAGAGAGGGACCAGTCGCGAGCACATAGCATGGTCTTGAAAGAGAAGTTAGTTGCCTGTTCAAGGTCCAAAAGGAGCTTGTCTCAGCGTTTATGCGAGACGGAGACCAACATGCTAGCTATCATCGCCAAGTACCAAGAAGAGTTAGGTCTAGCCACGGCCCACGAGCATAGGGTCGCGGACGAGTATGCCCAAGTATACGCGGAAAAAGAGGCTAGAGGAAGGGTGATCGACTCTTTACACCAAGAGGCAACCATGTGGATGGATCAGTTTGCTCTTACCTTGAACGGGAGTCAAGTACTTCCCCGATTGTTAGCCAAGGCCAAGGCAATGGCGGACACCTACTCCGCCCCCGAAGAAATTCATGGGCTTCTCGGCTATTGTCAGCATATGATAGACTTAATGGCCCACATAATTAGAAATCGCTAGAAAACTTGTATGGTCTCTCAGACCTTGACTAGATACGACTTTCTGAAATAAAATGAGTTGGTCCCATGTTTCTACTCCAAAAAGCTTGTGCGAATCAAATCACTCCTGCATTTTATCTCTAGCATGCATTCTTTCTTTCTTTACCCACTCCTCACATTTGGTTTTTTATGGAAAAAAACCATAACTAAACGCGCCATAAGGCATCCCTATCGCACCAGATCCAAATCTAGAACGATGGGTGATCAAGAGGAGACACAGGAACAGATGAAAGCCGACATGTCAGCTCTGAAAGAACAGATGGCTTCCATGATGGAGGCCATGTTAGGAATGAGGCAGCTCATGGAGAAAAACGTGGCCACCGCTGCCGCTGTCAGTTCGGCTGCCGAAGCAGACCCAATTCTCTTGGCAATCACGCGCCATCCTCCCTCAAACATAGTAGGACGGGGAAGGAACACGCTGGGGCACGACGGCAACCCTCATCTGGGATACAACCGAGCGGCTTACCCTTATGGATTGCCGCCCAACTACTCACCACCCGTCCTGCAAGACGATGCGGGCCATATTGCTTCTCCCGTCCTTGAAAGAGAGCCTCCTCAACAGCCTGACGAGGTCCACGAAGACCCTCATGAAATTCTGATACCAATGCCAGATGTCGTACAGGATGTCACGACATCACGCTTCAGAACATGCAGGTTATATTTGACTGTATGAACAGATTAAACAAGTAAATAACACAAGAGAATTGTTAACCCATTTCGGTGCAACCTCACCTACATCTGGGGGCTACCAAGCCAGGGAGGAAATCCACTAAAATAGTGTTAGTTCAAGGTCTAACAGCCACTGTTTACAACCTTCTCACCTAACCACTACCCGTGCAATCTCTACCTAAGAGCCACTCTTAGATATGAGAACCCCGCTCACTCCCTCTCACTCACACTCCCGTGTTTACAGTCAAATCAAAAACACACCAGAGATTGCTCTCTGAACAAAAGAGATCAACTCTACACACTAGAGATCAACTCTACACACAAGAGATCAACTCTACACACTCAGGTCCAACACTTGATGTTAGGGTACCATCAAGGTGGCTCACAAAACACTCAAGTCCCAAAACTCACAAAATAACTCTTCAATCCCGGACTTGGTACAGAACTCGTGCAGCCTTCATGTTTTTATAGCCGTGTGTGTATCTGGGCTGCAACTACTTGTGCTGGATGAGATCTATCATTCTTCTGAAAAAATCTGCACTTAAAGATCTAAAAGATGCAGTTTGATCTTTTAGTTTTTATCTTTAATCTTTAATCTTTAATCCCTGAACGAACTCTTCTAGTTTGTAATTCGAACTTTAATTATCTTTTAATTCGTTCCTAAAGATAGATCATCTTATCTCCTGCTAACTGCACAATAATCTGTTAAAGATATAACAGATTTATGTGTCCAGTATTTTCGGGCAGGATGTCAGGACATCGTATCCGACATCGTGGATCCTGCAGCTTCACTTCTTCACTTGAGTTTTATCTTGCCTTGTGCATTGTACAGCAACTCCAGTATTTTCGGGCAGGATGTCCTGGACATTGTATCCGACATCGTGGATCCTGCAGCTTCCATTCTTCATTTGACATTTTATCTTGCCTTGTGCATTGTGCAGCCCGATCTGATTCCTTGACATAACGTTGGACATCATGTGCAGCAACTCCAGCTTTCCTTCATTGTCTAAGTGCTTATGTTTTAACAAAATCTTAGCCAACCTTTTAAAGCTCAGTGAAGCTAAGCACTAACAATCTCCCCCTTTGGCAAATTTTGTCTAAAACATACTTAGACACTTCCTGAGCAGGTACGAGCAGTTATGCAAGTGGGATCAGCAACTTTCATTATCAGAGTAATCAAGCACAGCGGAATTGGTAAGTTGCAAATCGTTTCCAGGATGTCAAGACATCTCACGTGACATCAGCTTTCTGCTTCTGCTCCCCCTGTCTTCATGCTTACTGCAGCATCTTCTATCAGCTACTAGTCTTTTCCAGGATGTCAAGACATCTCATGTGACATCCGCTTTCTGCTCCCCCTGTCTTCATGCTCTTACTGCAGCATCTTCTATCAGCTACCATCTTCTATCAGCTACTAGTAGCTTACATCAATCATCATCAGCAGCAGCAGTCTCCCCCTCAAAGTCATATACATACAACTCCCCCTCAAAATCATGAATCATGCATACATCGTATCCTACTGCCATACATCGTATCAATCATGCATAATACGACTATTGCATACATAGTATCCTACTGCTCAAAATCATGCATAATAGCAAGCATAATACTATTACTCCCCCTTTTTAGACAGAATTTGACAAAAGTAGAATGCATGAACTTAAGGTGCAAATATTACAGACCCATAGTAAACCATTGTTCAAAGGGACATGCCCCTATAGCTAGTAAAAAGCAAAAAAAATATAAAGGTCTGATGATCATGGGGTGGCTTCAGAATCATCATCTGAATCTGTATCTGTATCCTCTGCTGCATCTTCCTCTGCCTCAGCGGCTTCTTCTTCTTCCTCACCTGCTTCTTCTTCTTCCTCAGCCGCTTCTCCATCATCAATGCCACTTTCTGAGAGCCTTTTGATCAGCCGTTCCAGCTCCATCTTCTTCTCTGTGGTGGCTTTGATGGTTGCTTCCAGCACCTTGCATGTGTCCTTGAGTTCAGCAATCAGAGCATCCTTGGACACAGCACCTGAGGCAGCAGCTTTCCCTGATGTCGAGACAATGTCTGGGACATGTGTCCCCTCAAACAATTTGTAATGCAGGGATAGAGGAGATTCTCTCTTCATCACAGAGTCAGTGTAGTTTAAAATATTGGGATGTTGACTCAACATAATGCCACACAATACAGTTGGGAAGGCAATGGGTAATTTGACAGCAAATGATTCTGAATGCTTAACAGTTTGATCAAAAATATAGTTTCCAAAATTAAATTTGGACTTGGTTCCAACAGCATACAGAAATTTACCCAAACCTGTGGCAACAGTGGATGTATGATTAGTGGGTACCCAGTTTGCAGCTCCAATCCTGTGCAGGATTGCATATTTCACACTCAGCTTCCCTGCAGACAGCTTCCCTTTCTTTGGCCAATGCTGGACTTGTTTGGCAGTGATTTCCTTTGCAATTTGATGCTCAGAGACAGCAATATCCACCACTCCATCTGTTGGTCTGTCCAGGTATTTGTTGATCACAGCAGGGGAGAATCTAACACATTTTCCTCTGACAAACACTCTTTGATACTCATCACTCTTTCTGTTAGTTATGTCAGAGGGAATGTTGACAATGAATTCCCTGACTAGACTCTCATAGCAATCTCCCAACTTGGTGACAGTCTTCAGCAGTCCAGCAGCCGTGATGAGGTCCATGATCTCCTTGCACGCCAAGGCATCTCTTCCCAGTTCTCTTTCAACAGCAAGTCTGCGTTGATATACAAATTTCCACCTTTCAACATTGCCAATGGAGTGGAATGAGATGTTGTCCAATGGTGCATCAGGGACATTTTCAGGCACCTTTTTCCCTGATTTCTTGGCCCTCTTTGATGTCGAGACATCTAGTTCGACATCATCATCAGAATCAGATGAGGAAATTTCTTTCCTCTTCTTGGAAGGGATTGCAACTTTGCTCCTTCTGGATGTGGTAGGAGTGATTGGAGTACTCTTCTTCTGTGCCATAGTCTTGATTCGTCCTGACCTCTTAATGGGGGTTTTCCCTTTTCGGCTTTGTAATCGTTCTGCAACGCCAGGTGCCAACCTGTTGGCAATGGGTTCCTCATCAGATTCTACTTCTTCCAGGTCAATGAGGTCACCTGGAGTAGGTTCTGGTGCCCTTGGTGCAGGGGTCTCCTTTGTGGCTTGATCCTCTTCCTCTGTTGATTCCTCTTTGCTGGGTGAAGAGAGGACTTCAGTATTTGGGGTGGAAGATGTTGGAACATCTTTCTCAGCATCAGGAACAGCAACATCTGGGGTGGAAGATGTTGGAACATCTTTCTCAGCATCAGGAACAGAGGCGTCTTTCAAAATGCTACTCACAATACTGCGGATCTTCTTATCCATCTCCGGGTCTACTTCCCTAGGACTTGTTGCAATGCTAGGGTTTTCCGAAATCTTCACTCCCTGTTGTCGTTTGGGAACCAGTTTTTCAGGAACAGGGGCTTGACCAGGAATCATCTGTATGGGCTGGATATTGAATTCAGATCGTTCCTGGTTTGATGGTGCAGAGGGTGAACTAGGAGTTGAAGTTTCTTTTGGTGAGGTAGCCATGGAGAAGCAGAGCATTTGGAATGATTTCGTAAATCTCAGAGAGCTGTTAGGGAATGCTGAAAACGAGATTACCACGAAAACATAAGTTTGAATGAGGAATGTAGAGGGGCGTGTGAAGCAACGGTCGAATTTGTTTTGGCTTAGTAGTGAACGTGCTATTAATGTTAAGTGAGACGTTTGAGCACGTTCAGATAGCAGTAGCTGCTATAATTCCTCTAGCAGACAAATGCCCAGCTTGCCCCTCAGTTTTTCAAACTGATTTGCATCCAATGCCTTTGTGAAAATATCTGCTATTTATTCCTCAGTGTCAACATGCTCCAGTGTGATAACTTTATCATCAACAAGCTCTCTGATATAGTGATGTCTAATGTCAATGTGCTTGGTTCTGCTGTGTTGCACAGGATTTTTAGAAATATTAATAGCACTCAAGTTGTCACAGTATAATGTCATGACATCTTGTTCGACATTGTACTCCTTGAGCATCTGCTTCATCCAAACTAGTTGTGAACAGCTGCTTCCTGCTGCAATATACTCTGCTTCAGCAGTAGATAGGGACACACAGTTTTGCTTCTTGCTGAACCATGAAATAAGATTGTTTCCCAAATAGAAACATCCACCAGAAGTGCTTTTTCTGTCATCTGCACTTCCAGCCCAATCAGCATCACAATACCCAACCAGCATTGAATCTGAACAATGACAGTACATAATCCCATAGTCACTGGTGCCATTTACATATTTCAGAATTCTCTTTACTTGAGTCAAGTGACTTATCTTAGGATTGGCTTGATATCTTGCACAAACACCTACTGCATAGGTGATGTCGGGTCTGCTAGCTGTTAAATATAGTAAGCTCCCAATCATGCTTCTGTACAGACTTTGATCAACACTGGTACCAGCTTCATCCTTTGACAGCTTCAAGTGAGTAGGTGCAGGTGTTCTTTTATGGCCGGCATTCTCCATCCCAAACTTCTTGACAATGTTCTTTGCATACTTGCTTTGTGAGAGGAATATGGAGTCTTCCATCTGCTTCACTTGAAGTCCCAGAAAATAAGTCAGCTCTCCAACAAGACTCATCTCAAATTCAGATTGCATCTGTTGTACAAAATGTCGAAGCATCTCATTCGACATCCCTCCAAACACAATGTCATCAACATATATCTGTGCTATCATCAAGTTTTCAGCATCTTGTTTGACAAAGAGAGTCTTGTCAATTCCTCCCTTCCTATACCCTTGCTGAGTAAGGAACTCTGTTAGCCTTTCATACCAAGCTCTTGGAGCTTGCTTCAATCCATAGAGAGCCTTCTTGAGCCTGTATACATGATCTGGATGAGCTGGATCTACAAATCCCTTTGGCTGGTCCACATAGGCTTCTTCATTCAGGTATCCATTCAGAAATGCGCTCTTCACATCCATTTGGTACAGCTTGAATTTGAGGATGCAAGCTACACCAAGTAACAATCTGATGGACTCAAGTCTAGCAACTGGGGCGAATGTTTCATCAAAGTCTACACCTTCAATCTGAGTGTAGCCTTGAGCAACAAGTCTGGCCTTGTTTCTGGTTATAACACCTTCTTCATCGGTTTTGTTCTTGAAGATCCACTTGGTGCCAATCACATTAGTTCCCTCGGGTCTCGGAACTAGCTCCCAGACTTCATTCCTTTTGAATTGCTCCAATTCTTCTTGCATAGCATTGATCCAGAACTCATCAGTCAGTGCCTCTTTCACATTCTTGGGCTCAATTTTGGAGACAAAACATGAGTTGGAGACAATCTCAATCTCCCTTGATCTTGTAGTGACTCCTCTGTTTGGATCTCCTATAATCAGCTCCTTGGGGTGCATCTTCTGGATTCTAATGGAGGGTCTCTTGTCAGGTTGGTTGATGTTTGATTCATCTGTAGCAGACTCAGAGTTTTCTGCATTTTCTGCACTTTTAGCTGTATCTGCTACATTGTCTCCCGATGTTCTGACATCTTCTTCGACATCCTTCTTTCTTGCTGGAGTTAGGTCATCAACAACCACATTGATGGATTCCATCACAGTTCTGGTTCTGGAATTGAATACTCTATATGCTCTGCTGTTTGTAGAGTATCCCAGGAATATTCCTGCATCACTCTTGGGATCCATCTTTCTCCTTTGCTCTCTATCTGCCAAAATGTAACATGGACTTCCAAAGATGTGGAAGTGCTTGACAGTTGGCTTCCTCCCTTTCCAGATTTCATACAGTGTGGTTGGAGTCCCTCTTCTCAGTGTGACTCTGTTGTGGATGTAGCATGCTGTGTTCATGGCTTCAGCCCAGAGATTATAGGGAAGTTCTTTGGCATGAAGCATGACCCTAGCAGCCTCTTGCAAGGTCCTGTTTTTCCTCTCAACTATGCCATTCTGTTGTGGTGTAATGGCTGCAGAGAACTCATGAGTGATGCCTTCAGATGTGCAGAATTCAGTAAACCTGCTGTTTTCAAACTCTCTCCTATGGTCACTCCTGATTCTCTTGATGACACAGTCTTTTTCTCTTTGAAGTCTTAGACTCAACTCCTTGAATACTTCAAAGGTGTCTGATTTCTCTCTGATAAAGTTGACCCAGGTAAATCTGGAGAAATCATCCACAACAACATAGGCATACCTCTTTCCTCCAAGGCTTTCAACTTGCATAGGCCCCATCAAGTCCATGTGAAGTAGTTCCAGCACCCTGGAAGTAGTCTGATGTTGAAGCTTCTGGTGGGACATCTTGACTTGCTTTCCAATCTGACATTCACCACAGATTCTGCCTTCTTCTATTTTCAGATTGGGAATGCCTCTAACAGCACCTTTGTCAATGATTTTCTTCATACCTCTTAGGTGCAGATGTCCAAATCTTTGATGCCATATTTTGACTTCATCTTCTTTGGAGAATAGACATGTGGAGGAGTAACTGGTTTCTTGAGGTGTCCATAGGTAACAGTTGTCCTTTGACCTGCTGCCCTTCATTAGAACTTCACTCTTCTCATTTGTCACCAAGCATTCTGACTTTGTGAAGTTTACATTGAATCCTTCATCACACAGCTGACTGATGCTGATCAAGTTTGCAGTCAGTCCCTTCACCAGCAGTACTTTGTCCAGACTAGGAAGTCCATCATGGACTAGCTTTCCCATTCCAGTGATCTTTCCTTTAGAGCCATCTCCAAATGTCACATAGCTAGTGGAGCAAGGTTCAATGTTCACCAGGAATTCTTTGACTCCTGTCATGTGTCTGGAACAGCCGCTATCTAGGTACCAATCTTCCTTAGCTGATGCTCTAAGTGAAGTATGAACAACAAGACTAACAGTCTTGTGTTTTGGAACCCACACCATCTTCCTTCCGCTGTTGCTGCTTTGAGTTCCATGATGTGGATGGCCATGTAAATGATAGCAAAAGGGCTTTATGTGACCATACTTGCCACAGTAGTGACACCTCCACTTCTTTCTTTTGCTCTTTTTCTGCTGCGTTCCAAGATGTCGAGACCGATGTTGTGACATCGTGGCTCCAGTGTTGTTTTTGGCAGGAACAAATCCTGTCATGGTTATTCTGCCAGCAGATTTATGATTAAACCCAAGTCCTCTCTGGTTTCCAACATTCTTCCCAAGCTGTAGCACCTCATCAAGCATATCTGAGCCTTTATTCAGCATCTTTATTGATTTGGTCATGTTTTCCAGTTTAGAGTTCAGAAAACTGACTTCTCCTTTAAGCTCAGAGATCTCCTCTTCATGTGCCTCCTTCTCAGCCTCCAGATTTGCAATGACCTTCTTTAGTTGTGCTTCTTGCTGAAGAATCTTCTCACTTTTGATGCATAGTTCTCTATAGGATGTAGCAAGCTCATCAAAAGTGATTTCACTGTCTGTATCACTTGAATCTTCAGCAGATTCAAATCTCCCAGTGAGTGCATTCACATCTCTGTCAGAATCACTTTCTTGTTCACTCTCTGTATCAGATCGACATACAGAAAGTCCTTTCCTCTGCTTCTTGAGATGAGTGGGACATTCAGCTATGATGTGTCCATAGCCTTCACACCCATGGCATTGAATTCCTTTGCTGTGACTGGGCTTTTCATCTGACCTTTTCTGGTATTTACTGCCTTTCCTGATGTCGAAAGGGATGTTCTGGACATGTGGTTTCTGCCTCCTGTCCATTCTGTTCATCACTTTGTTGAACTGTTTTCCAAGGAGCACAACTGCGTTAGTCAGACCTTCATCAGTATCCAGGTCATACTCACCTTCTTCTCCTTCATCATTGGACACGAAAGCCAGATTCTTGCTCTTCTTTTCAGCCCTATCCGAGAGTCCTAGCTCAAAGGTTTGAAGGGAACCAATGAGTTCATCTACTCTCATGTTGCAAATGTCTTGGGCCTCCTCTATTGCAGTGACTTTCATGTCAAATCTCTTAGGCAAGGATCTGAGGATCTTTCTCACCAGCTTTTCATCTGTCATCCTCTCTCCCAAGGCAGTGCAAGCATTGGCAATTTCAAGAATGTTCATGTGGAAGTCATGAATACATTCTTCCTCCTTCATCTTCAGATTTTCGAATTTTGTGGCCAATAGTTGCAATCTGGACATCTTCACTTTGGAGGTTCCTTCATGAGTGGTTTTCAGGATCTCCCATGCATCCTTGGCCACTGTGCATGTGTTGATCAGTCTGAAGATATTCTTGTCAACTCCATTGAATAGAGCATTCAAAGCTTTGGAGTTTCCAAGTGCCAATTCGTCTTCTTCTTTAGTCCAGTCTTCTTCTGGCTTCAATTCCTCAGTGGGCTTTCCTTCTGTGTCCAGCATCTTGGGATGTTCCCAGCCTTTGATGACAGCTTTCCAGGTTCTGCTATCCAGTGATTTGAGGAAGGCCACCATTCTTGCTTTCCAGTATTCATAGTTGGTTCCATCAAGAATTGGTGGTCTGTTCACTGGTCCTCCTTCTTTCTCCATGTTCATCAGAATTTATCTCCCTAGATCTCACTCAGTGATTTCGAGTGCCTGCTCTGATACCAATTGAAATTCTGATACCAATGCCAGATGTCGTACAGGATGTCACGACATCACGCTTCAGAACATGCAGGTTATATTTGACTGTATGAACAGATTAAACAAGTAAATAACACAAGAGAATTGTTAACCCAGTTCGGTGCAACCTCACCTACATCTGGGGGCTACCAAGCCAGGGAGGAAATCCACTAAAATAGTGTTAGTTCAAGGTCTAACAGCCACTGTTTACAACCTTCTCACCTAACCACTACCCGTGCAATCTCTACCTAAGAGCCACTCTTAGATATGAGAACCCCGCTCACTCCCTCTCACTCACACTCCCGTGTTTACAGTCAAATCAAAAACACACCAGAGATTGCTCTCTGAACAAAAGAGATCAACTCTACACACTAGAGATCAACTCTACACACAAGAGATCAACTCTACACACTCAGGTCCAACACTTGATGTTAGGGTACCATCAAGGTGGCTCACAAAACACTCAAGTCCCAAAACTCACAAAATAACTCTTCAATCCCGGACTTGGTACAGAACTCGTGCAGCCTTCATGTTTTTATAGCCGTGTGTGTATCTGGGCTGCAACTACTTGTGCTGGATGAGATCTATCATTCTTCTGAAAAAATCTGCACTTAAAGATCTAAAAGATGCAGTTTGATCTTTTAGTTTTTATCTTTAATCTTTAATCTTTAATCCCTGAACGAACTCTTCTAGTTTGTAATTCGAACTTTAATTATCTTTTAATTCGTTCCTAAAGATAGATCATCTTATCTCCTGCTAACTGCACAATAATCTGTTAAAGATATAACAGATTTATGTGTCCAGTATTTTCGGGCAGGATGTCAGGACATCGTATCCGACATCGTGGATCCTGCAGCTTCACTTCTTCACTTGACTTTTATCTTGCCTTGTGCATTGTACAGCAACTCCAGTATTTTCGGGCAGGATGTCCTGGACATTGTATCCGACATCGTGGATCCTGCAGCTTCCATTCTTCATTTGACATTTTATCTTGCCTTGTGCATTGTGCAGCCCGATCTAATTCCTTGACATAACGTTGGACATCATGTGCAGCAACTCCAGCTTTCCTTCATTGTCTAAGTGCTTATGTTTTAACAAAATCTTAGCCAACCTTTTAAAGCTCAGTGAAGCTAAGCACTAACAATCTCCCCCTTTGGCAAATTTTGTCTAAAACATACTTAGACACTTCCTGAGCAGGTACGAGCAGTTATGCAAGTGGGATCAGCAACTTTCATTATCAGAGTAATCAAGCACAGCGGAATTGGTAAGTTGCAAATCGTTTCCAGGATGTCAAGACATCTCACGTGACATCACGACACAACCAATAGTTTTGTCCATGGAAGGACCGCCCCCGGCAACTGAAGAAAGGAGGAAGCTCGATCTCCTCGAGGAGAGATTGAGAGCCGTGGAAGGATTTGGGGACTATCCGTTCGCAGACATGACGGATCTTTGCTTAGTACCCGATGTTGTTATTCCCCCGAAGTTCAAAGTACCGGACTTCGACAAGTATAAAGGGACGACCTGTCCCAAGAACCATCTCAAGATGTACTGTCGCAAGATGGGCGCACACTCTAAGGATGAGAAGCTATTAATACACTTTTTTCAAGATAGCTTGGCCGGAGCCGCGGTAGTTTGGTACACTAATTTGGAAGCTTCCCGTATCCATACTTGGAAGGATCTGATTACTGCCTTCCTAAGGCAATATCAGTATAATTTCGATATGGCTCCCGATCGCACTCAGCTGCAGAATATGTTCAAGAAAGAGGGCGAAACCTTTAAAGAATACGCACAGCGGTGGAGAGACCTAGCGGCACAAGTGGCTCCTCCCATGGTTGAGAGAGAGATGATCACCATGATGGTAGACACTCTGCCAGTGTTCTACTACGAGAAGCTAGTAGGTTACATGCCGTCCAGCTTCGCGGACCTAGTGTTCGCCAGGGAAAGAATCGAGGTAGGGTTGAAAAGAGGAAAGTTCGATTACGTTTCCTCCACGAGTGCGAATGCCAAAAGAATCGGGACAACGGGGGTAAAAAGGAAGGAAGGAGATGCCCATGCCATCTCTTCAACGCTCGCGTGGGTGAAACCCCCGCAGACACCTCATGGTACCCATCAGTACACGCAACATCACCCGAGCTTCTCGGCTCATACCGGGAACGCCTCTAGTTCAGCACCTGTGCAGCCTAAGGCATCCACCCAGAGGGAAGCTCCCCAAGTTCCAACTCCGAACACAACTCGCCCGGCCGGTAATTACAACGCAACAAGGAACTTCCCTCTGAGGCCATTTCAAGAATTCACCCCACTCCTAATGACGTACGAAGACCTCTTGCCGTCCCTCATCGCCAACCATTTGGCCGTTGTGACTCCCGGAAAGGTCCTCCAATCCCCTTTCCCAAAGTGGTATGACCCTAACGTATCTTGCAAGTACCATGGGGGTGTCCTGGGGCATTCCATTGAAAAATGCTTGGCCATTAAATACAAGGTCCAACATTTGATAGATGCTGGATGGTTGACTTTCCAAGAGGATCGGCCCAATGTGAAAACCAACCCGCTCGCCAATCATGGAGGGAGAGCGGTTAACGCCGTTGAGTCCGATAAGCCGCGCAGGTCTAAACCTTTAAGGGATGTAGCAACCCCTAGGAGGTTTATCTTTGAGGCTCTACAAAAGGGAGGTGTGATTCCTCATAGTGGGCGTAAGGAGGATTCCTGTTTGCTGCATTCCGGCGAGCTGCATGACATGGAGACGTGTTTGGGATTAGAGGAATTGTTATAGCGAATGATAGATCAAGGTCGACTGGAAGTTATCAATGAAGGAAGAGAGGAGCAGCATATATGCATGCAGTCCACGGATGGGAGCAGTGTTGCGAAGCCCAAACCCTTGGTGATATACTTCACCAAGGGCACAGCTTCGCAAAATCCCGGACACCCCTTAGCAGCTAAACCTGTTCCTTTCCCATACCAAAATAGCCACGCAGTCCCATGGAGATATACACCTCCGAGGGGGAAGGAAGAAGAAGCCACCGACGTCAGCTCATTGTCGGCTAAGGTAACAAATATCACGGGACTGAGTGGTGTGACCCGTAGCGGTCGTGTGTTTGCACCTCCGGACCTACCAGTCCAACCCGCGAACGTCAAGGGGAAAGGAAAAGTGGTGGAGGAACAAGATGGCGAAGCACCCCGCGCTTCGAATAAAGATATTCCGGCGAAAGGTCTTTCGGAGAGAAAGGATGGTAAAAAGGAGGTGTCGCTAGAGGAAGCCAGCGAGTTCCTCCGTATAATTCAGCAGAGCGAATTCAAGGTTATCGAACAGCTCAACAAAACCCAGGCCAGGGTCTCGCTGTTGGAGTTACTCATGAGCTCCGAGCCTCATCGGGCTCTGCTAGTAAAAGTTCTGAACGAGGCCCACGTGGCCCAAGACATCTCGATAGAAGGTTTCGGAGGGCTGGTCAATAATATCACTGCCAACAACTATCTCGCCTTCGCCGAAGAAGAAATCCCCACCGAGGGAAGAGGGCATAATAAAGCTTTGCACGTATCAGTCAAGTGTATGGACCATATCGTAGCCAAAGTGCTCATCGATAATGGTTCCAGTTTAAACGTGATGCCTTAGAGCACTATGGAGAAATTACCATTCAATGCTTCCCACTTAAAGCCGAGTTCAATGGTGGTTCGTGCCTTCGACGGCACCCGCCGAGAGGTTAGGGGAGAGATTGATCTCCCAGTACAGATAGGCCCTCACACCTGTCAAGTTACCTTCCAAATAATGGATATTAACCCCCCCTACAGCTGTCTGTTGGGGCGTCCGTGGATCCACTCGGTGGGAGTTGTTCCCTCTACACTCCACCAAAAGTTGAAATTCGTAGTGGAAGGGCATCTGGTCATCGTATCAGGCGAGGAAGACATCTTGGTGAGCTGCCCATCCTCTATGCCTTATGTGGAAGCCGTAGAGGAGTCATTAGAAACCGCTTTCCAGTCTTTTGAGGTGGTAAGCATTTCCTCCGTGGACTCTTTCTCTGGGCAGCCTTGCCTGTCCGAGGCAACAGTAATGATGGCCCGAGTTATGTTGGGGAACGATTACGAACCCGGAATGGGTTTTGGCAAAGACAACGGCAGCATAACTAGCCTGATAAATGCCAAAGGAAATCATGGGAAGTATGGGTTAGGCTATAAGCCCACTCAGGCAGATATAAAGAGAAGCATCGCGGGAAGGAAGAGCGGTAGTCAAGGCTCGCGGTTGAGACAAGAAGGTGAAGGAAGCCCGCCCTGCCACATAAGTAGAAGCTTTATAAGCGCGGGTCTGGGGGACGAAGGTCAAGTGGTCGCGATATACGAAGATGATGTTCCGAGTACATTGGATTTGGTACGACCATGCCCTCCTGATTTCCAGCTGGGAAATTGGCGAGTGGAGGAACGCCCCGACATTTACGCAACGAGCATAATGTAAACCTTTACGGTTTTAAAAGCTCTATAGTTGGGCCTAGGCTTTAGAGCTTTTCTTTTGTTAAGGCTTTGTGTCTTTTGTTTTTTGAATTTATAATACAAGGATCTTTCTTCATCTGTTCCTACGTCTCTACCCATTCTCATCCATTTGCATGTTTACTTCTTTACTTTTTAAAACGGCAGATCCGATGACGAGTCCCCCGAAGGTACTAATACCTGGGACCCGCCTATCAACTTCGAGCAAGAAACGAGTCAAACGGAAGATGAAGGGAACGAGGATGTGAGACTTCCCCCAGAATTAGAAAGGATAGTTGCCCATGAGGACCAAGAAATGGGGCCTCATCAAGAAGAAACAGAACTAGTAGACTTGGGAATTGGCAGTGGAAAAAGGGAAGTAAAGATAGGCACAAGTATTACCGCACCTATCCGTGAAGAATTAATAATCCTGCTAAGAGACTACCAAGACATCTTTGCTTGGTCATACCAAGATATGCCCGGTTTGAGTTCTGACATTGTACAGCACCGATTACCTCTAAA
Source organism: Glycine soja (assembly GCF_004193775.1). Taxonomy (NCBI): domain Eukaryota; kingdom Viridiplantae; phylum Streptophyta; class Magnoliopsida; order Fabales; family Fabaceae; genus Glycine; species Glycine soja. The sequence continues at coordinate 24,875,597 of NC_041015.1, forward strand.
TCCCGAGTGTTCCCCGGTAAAGCAGAAACTGAAAAGGATGAAGCCCGAAACATCCTTGAAGATAAAAGAAGAAGTGAAGAAGCAATTTGACGCTGGTTTTCTGGCCATCGCTCGGTACCCAGAATGGGTTGCCAACATTGTACCGGTCCCTAAGAAGGATGGGAAAGTACGAATGTGTGTGGATTATCGGGACCTGAATCGGGCCAGTCCCAAAGACAATTTTCCTTTACCACACATCGATATCCTCGTAGATAATACGGCCAATTTCGCTTTATTTTCCTTCATGGACGGTTTCTCCGGTTACAATCAGATAAAGATGACGCCAGAGGATATGGAAAAGACTACCTTCGTCACCCTGTGGGGAACATTCTGTTACAAGGTGATGTCCTTTGGACTCAAGAATGCCGGGGCAACTTATCAACGGGCCATGGTAGCTTTGTTCCATGATATGATGCATCAAGAGATCGAGGTCTACGTGGATGACATAATTGCTAAATCTAAATCCGAGGAAGAACACCTTGTCAACTTGCGGAAGTTGTTCGAAAGGCTTAAGAAATATCAATTAAGGTTGAACCCCGCCAAGTGTACCTTTGGGGTCAAATCAGGGAAATTGCTTGGTTTCATTGTAAGCCAGAAAGGGATAGAGGTAGACCCCGAAAAGGTGAAGGCTATCCTTGAGATGCCGGAACCCCGTACAGAGAGGCAAGTCCGAGGTTTCCTGGGACGCTTGAATTATATTGCCAGATTCATATCACAGCTCACCGCCATTTGTGAGCCATTGTTCAAACTCTTACGCAAAAACCAAACTGACCGCTGGAATGAGGGTTGCCAAGAGGCTTTCGGAAGGATCAAGAAGTGCCTCATGAATCCCCCTGTGCTTATGCCACCAGTACCTGGAAGGCCTCTCATCTTGTACATGACAATCTTGGATGAGTCAATGGGGTGTATGCTGGGGCAACATGACGAATCCGGAAAGAAAGAGCGCGTTGTTTACTACCTAAGTAAGAAGTTCATGACCTGTGAAATGAATTACTCCTTGCTCGAAAGAACGTGTTGTGCTTTAGTATGGGCATCCCATCGCCTAAGGCAGTACATGTTGAGCCATACTACCTGGTTGATATCCAAGATGGACCCGGTTAAGTACATCTTTGAGAAGCCAGCTCTCACGGGACGAATCGCCCGGTGGCAAGTCCTGCTATCCGAGTTTGATATAGTTTACGTCACCCAAAAGGCGATAAAAGGAAGCGCCTTAGCAGATTATTTGGCTCAGCAGCCTCTGAACGACTATCAGCCCATGCATCCCGAATTCCCGGATGAGGACATCATGGCCTTGTTTGAGGAAAAATTGGACGAAGATCGGGACAAATGGACCGTATGGTTTGACGGAGCGTCAAACATTCTAGGCCATGGCGTTGGAGCAGTATTGGTCTCTCCGGACAATCAATGTGTACCTTTCACAGCCAGGTTAGGATTCGACTGCACCAACAACATGGCCGAATATGAAGCATGTGCCCTGGCCGTCCAGGCAGCGATTGACTCCAATGTCAAACTACTCAAGGTATACAGCGACTCAGCGTTGGTAATCCATCAGCTGAGAGGGGAATGGGAAACTAGAGATCCCAAGCTGATACCCTACAAAGCCTATATCAAGGAATTGGCTAAAACCTTTGATGAGATCTCTTTCCATCATGTTCCCCGCGAGGAAAATCAAATGGCGGATGCGCTTGCTACTTTGGCGTCTATGTTCCAGCTAACGCCGCACGGAGACCTACCATACATTGAATTTTGGTGTCGTGGCAAACCCGCGCATTGTTGCCAAGTAGAAGAGGAACGGGACGGTAAGCCTTGGTATTTCGACATCAAGCGATATGTCGTAAGCAAAGAATACCCGCCAGAGATTGCCGACAATGATAAAAGGACATTGAGAAGGTTGGCGGCCGGCTTCTTCATGAGTGGAAGCATACTGTATAAGAGAAACCACGACATGACACTCCTGCGGTGTGTGGATGCCAGGGAGGCGAATCACATGATCGAGGAAGTCCATGAGGGCTCATTTGGAACGCACGCCAACGGGCATGCTATGGCCAGGAAGATCTTAAGGGCAGGTTATTACTGGCTTACCATGGAAAGTGATTGTTGTGTCCATGTAAGGAAATGCCACAAATGTCAAGCGTTCGCAGACAATGTCAATGCTCCACCGCATCCTCTGAATGTCATGTCCGCCCCTTGGCCTTTCTCCATGTGGGGGATAGATGTCATTGGGGCCATTGAGCCCAAAGGCCTCAAATGGTCATCGCTTCATCCTCGTAGCGATAGATTATTTTACCAAGTGGGTCGAGGCGGCCTCCTACACCAATGTCACGAGGGGTGTGGTGGTCAGGTTCATTAAGAAAGAGATCATCTGCCGATATGGTTTGCCAAGGAAGATTATCACAGACAACGGCACCAACCTGAATAACAAGATGATGGGGGAAATGTGCGAGGAGTTTAAAATCCAGCATCACAATTCCACGCCCTACCGGCCAAAGATGAATGGAGCCGTGGAAGCGGCCAATAAGAATATCAAAAAGATTATCCAAAAGATGACTGTGTCGTACAGAGATTGGCATGAGATGCTCCCATTCGCGTTACACGGTTACCAAACTTCAGTGCGAACGTCAACTGGGGCAACGCCATTCTCATTGGTATATGGGATGGAGGTTGTGTTATCGTTTGAGGTAGAAGTCCCGTCATTAAGGATCTTGGCAGAATCCGGATTAAAGGAATCAGAGTGGGCTCAAACGCGTTATGACCAGCTCAACCTCATTGAGGGTAAGCGCTTAACGGCCATGAGTCATGGGCGCTTGTACCAGCAAAGAATGAAGAATGCATTCGACAAGAAGGTACGCTTGCGCAAGTTCCATGAGGGAGACCTTGTGCTAAAGAAAATGTCCCATGCTATCAAGGAAAATCGGGGAAAATGGGCCCCAAACTACGAAGGGCCTTTTGTTGTGAAGAGGGCTTTTTCCAGAGGAGCCCTGGTGCTTACCAACATGGATGGCGAAGAGCAACCTTCACCCGTGAATTCTGATGTCGTCAAGCGATATTATGCTTAGAATCTGGGGCAATTAAGGATGTCGTTGCATGTTCTTTATCTTTATGTGTTTTCTGGATTTCCCCTAGGGATTCCCCGTCTACTGTATCTCTCGTTACAATCTTTTAAAGAAGTGAACGTAGGTTTGAGGCTTTAGTCCTCACATTGGTTTCAAACCTTGCGTTAATTTGTGATCACCTGAGCCCTTCCGCTCAGTTAATGGGATGCCCCAAGCGCTTAATTTAAATTGAACCTAAACCAACTTTCACTAAAATTTGCTACGTGTGGAAACATTCATACATACGCATACGTATGCATATTGTTGTGGTAAAATAGGGGCAGGATCATCTTGAGCTACCTGCTGGGGTAGAGACAAAACATGAACAGCAGAAACCAATCAAGGTAAGACAACGACGCGGTCAAGATTGGCCACACCTTGTTGTTTCTTACTTGCAGGTACATAGGGATGGATGCAAGTGGGGATGAGGTCACGACCAACCGATCGTTGCCCCTTCTCTGCGCTAAACAAGCAGAGAACGTCGCGCAAGGCAGCCCAGTATCCTTTGAATTTGCAGTATTTTACTACCATTGTTTGTTTTTTTAAGTAATTAACGCCTAATTCTAACTTAAGTAGGCTCAAATAGGCAAAACGCTAACCCATAAGGAAGGAGGGGACATGGTTAATGTTCCTCTCAAAAAAAAAAGTGCAGGTTAGCTCGCCTGGGCGAGCAACCCCTGCACCAAAATATAAAAGTGACGAAAGGGGGACGTTTTTGCATTCAAAAACTTCTTTCCCCCCCTTCAAAAGCCATACCCACGGAATTTACGAGTTTGCAGCCCTAGGATCTCTACTTTTCGCATTTTTCGATTCCGTTTTGCACTTTTATTCATCACCAACAAGTAAGTATTCCATCCCTAAGCTTTCTAGCTTCTCATTGGTGTATTTTGATCTTTTTTTGGTGCTCTAAATTGTGGGAATGTGCTCAAATATGTGGGGCAATTTTGGTTTGTTTCTTGCTTGATTGGGTTGAATTGGGGGTTTGTATGAGATAGCCCTAGGCCTATAATGCATTTTGAAGCAATGGGACATGCCACATTGTCCCCGTCCTCTTGCTATTGATGCCTAAACGTGCGCCCACCAAGTGTTCGGTGAAATGCCTCAATGGCATTAGCGCGTGATTTTCGTAGGGAAACAACCCATGGGGCAATTTGGTTTGCACATATTTTCTATTGTTTGGGACATGCATTCAGTTTCGAAAGGGCTAGAGTAATTGCCCCACATATATCCTAGGCCTAGGAACCAAAGTTTTTTATGCAAGAGAACACAAGAGTGGGTGCATATTGGGTAAAGTTACCCTATTTTGGCCAGCAATCAGCTATGAGCCACGCTACAATAATTTCCCTACGCCTAGATGTTTAGGAATTTTGTTCATCATAAATGTGTAGGTTTAGAATAGGTAGCAAAATACTTGGATGTATGTACATGTAATTTTTGGTAGTCAAAATGTCTCACAAAAAAATATATATATGTTGCATTTTTATGTAAAGAAAATACCTTACAGAGATACTTTTTAATTTGAATGCCATTTTAGTCAACAAAAGAAAATATACTTGAATTTGCATGCGGCTTTAGGTAGCAAAAACACTTGAATAAAGCATGAAACGTAGCACCTTATTGTGTAGGTAGCCAAGATTCATCATGAAGTTTGTGTATGTATAGGTATTAGAAATACCAGAATGTGCACGTATGCAATTTTTGACAGCCAAAGTGCTTTGAGTATGCATGTATGTAAATTTAGCAAAGGAAATGCATGTGATGTAGGTAGCAAATACGCCTTGGAAGTACATATAAGTGATCTAGGTAACGAAGGTGCCTTGATTGTGCATGGGTGCATTTTTCTCAGTTAGAAGAATATCTTGTGCGAGTGAATGTTCGTAAGGAAGTATGTGCATGAGTTTGCTCTAAATTTACATCGATGTTTGTGTTTATTGGAGGAGGTTGTATGCCATTTTTGTTTTAAGAGTAACATTTCTTGGTAAAAGTAACTTTCCAAATGTTTGCCTTCGCAGGAAATGGCCCCGAGGAAGCTTGCCTCAAAGAGATCCAGGAAGGATAAGGCGGCCGAAGGAACTAGTTCCGCTCCTGAGTATGACAGTCACCGTTTTAGGAGCGCTGTTGTCGCAACCTACCCTTCGGCGGGAGGGCGACGCGTGACTCGCGGGATGCGTGTTCCACGAAAGGAATACGCGCGGAGTCGCCACCAACGTTTATTTGAGGAAAACGTCGGAAAAACCGGAAAAGACGTGATCTACGAACTTTTAAGTGAAAGGTTTGGGAGTTGTATTTATGCACGGGGAAGGTATTAGCACCCCATACGTCCGTCCCAAGGGACGGCAGCCTTTAATCGAATGTGCAAACATGACCTTGATTTTTATGTTCCCTTTTTATGTCTTTATATCCTTTATACTCTTTTTATATTTTTCTTTTTTTGTGGTCGACAAGGGTGTTTCCCTTTGCTCCTACGTATTCCTCAATTGGGATGAGAAAATCAGACCTACGTAGTTCTTTCCTATCAAGTGATTCTTAAAAGATGATCATTCTAAGGCGTTGGACCTTGAAAATGATCCATTTTTACTTAGTAAGAAATTGAAATGACAAACTTCAAAACCTATTTTTATGGACGAGCTTGACTAGGCGAGTTGATTTTAGCCTTAATTTCACTTTAGTTATTAGTCAATTCAATTAAGAATGAGAAATCCCAAAGGGAAAACGTCCGATTGATTTTCCGCTTTATTTTACTAAAAGGTATATTTTTGTTATTATACTATTATTTTACCTCTTTTTGATTTCCAACGTGGTTACGGCACGACCGAACGGTCGGAACTCATTTTAACCGAAGTTAATGGATAATACAATTCAAACGATCGGTGGAAATTTATTTTATTTTTAGTTTAAGCAAGAAATGATTTAAATAAAATGGCTTAAGCATGTCAAAAGGGGGTATAAAAAGTAAATGAAACGAGAATAAAAATACATGAAGCACAATGTGGACCACAACGGGTACATAAAATGAATCGAAAAGCTTGGTTCGAGGTACTTACCCGTTGAAGATCGAAGAACGATGAAGAACGAATGAAGAACATCGAAGAACGGTCGAAAACCTTCGCGAAATTCCTCACGGAAAACGTTACGGAAATGTTTCGGAAGCGCCTCGGCTTAGATTTTCTTCACGGAAACAATTTTTCCAAGCAAATTCGAAAGAGAGAGAAGTGCCTAAGGGGCTGAACCTTTTCTTCTTCACTTCCTCCCCTATTTATAGCAAAATAGGGGAGATGCTTGCCGCCCAGCTCGCCCAGGCGAGCAGGGTTGCTTCCTCCAGAAGCAATAGCCTTCTGGAGGAATATTCTGGAGGGCCCAAGTGGGCCTGGGTGCTATTTGCACCCCCACTTTTACTAAGTACACCCCCTCTGCTTTTTTTGGTGATTCTTTTTTCGTAAAGTTACGGAAACTTACGAATTTCGTAACGATACTTGTTTTCTTTCCGTAATGTTACGGAACCCTGTGGATTACATAATCATCCCCTTTTTGACTTACGGAATGTTACGGAACCTCACTAATTGTGCAACGATGCTTCCATTTGATTTCCGGTGTGTCACGAAACCTTACGGATTGTGCATCAATATTTCTTTTCTTTTTCGGCATGTCCCGGAATTTCACAAATTGCCTAATGATGGGTGCCAAGAACCTTACAAGGACCAAACAAAAGTCGCATGTCATCAAGCAAAGGTCCCTGGACGAAATTAGGGTATGACAGTTGCCCCTCTTTACTTGTCTTTTATTGGAGATAAAAGGAAAGTAAAGATAAGACACTAATTTCGTTCCTCTCGGTTGACGAGAGTCGCGGGTGACCATAAAATTTCCGCATGCAAATGACTCGTTGTTCCCGGGGGAACAAAAGGTGCATAAGACGATGTTAGTCTCCGCCTGCTATCAAGCGTTCTGTCTTACAGATAGCAAAAGAATGTTTATACGGATAACCACTCGGGTATTTCCGCCCGTCAGCATGACTCAAAAGTCAGTATGACAGATCTTGCAAGTGCGGAAGATGATGTAAATCTCCACGTGTCAACGGGCTTGTCGGCCGCGATTGACGAAGGGTGCAGAATGACCATAATTTGTCTCTGCGTGCCATCGGACACGACTGTGTCTGAATGGCAAAGGGGTGCAGAATGACCAAATTTTGTCTCCGCATGTCATCGGGCCTGCCGCCTCTGGATGACAAAAGGGTGCAGAATGACCAAATTTTGTCTCTGCGTGCCATCGGACACGACTGTGTCTGAATGGCAAAGGGGTGCGGAATGACCAAATTTTGTCTCCGCATGTCATCGGGCCCGCCGCCTCTGGATGACAAAAGGGTGCAGAATGACCAAATTTTGTCTTTGCGTGCCATCGGACACGACTGTGTCTGAATGGCAAAGGGATGCGGAATGACCAAATTTTGTCTCCGTATGTCATCGGGCCCGCCGCCTCTGGATGACAAAAGGGTGCAGAATGACCAAATTTTGTCTCTGCGTGCCATCGGACACGATTGTGTCTGAATGGCAAAGGGGTGCGGAATGACCAAATTTTGTCTCCGCATGTCATCGGGCCCGCCGCCTCTGGATGACAAAAGGTTGCAGAATGACCAAATTTTGTCTCTGTGTGCCATCGGACACGACTGTGTCTGAATGGCAAAGGGGTGCGGAATGACCAAATTTTGTCTCCGTATGTCATCGGGCCCGCCGCCTCTGGATGACAAAAGGGTGCAGAATGACCAAATTTTGTCTCTGCGTGCCATCGGACACGACTGTGTCTGAATGGCAAAGGGGTGCGGAATGACCAAATTTTGTCTCCGCAGGCTACCAGCTCTTGGGACATGGCAACAGAAAGCGGTGTGGTCGACAAAAGCGAGGCTTTTGCTCCTACGTATCCTCCAATGAGGAACTCAGACCTACGTAGTTCTTGATAACTTGTGAGACTCGAAAAAGTCTCAGTGTTTTCTCCACTAAAATGCAAACATGCTTTAGCAAAGAGACAAACATTCCAATTGATTAGAGCAGCATATGCCTTTTTTGAGTGAAAAACAATGCGTCTACCGGGGAAGGAGAGTCTGCTGATGAAACCCCCCCATAACCATAAATGAGATTTTGGATGTTAGCATTTCGTTTCTAAATGACCATTTAGAGGAAACACTGGGTTCGACAAAAATAGACGAAAATCACTCAAAGTGTATCAATCTCGCACAGGTAAGTGTTTCATCCTAATTTCGAACCATAGACATGTCATGACTTGACTTTGCAAATTATTTCCTATCAAATCAAAAATTACATGCGTGATCATGGATCAATAGGGCTTCCCTTGGGAATGGGTTCTTTTGGTGGGTTTTTCGGCTTTTGCGTGTTTTTGGCCTTTTCCTTTTTGTTGATGTTTCCTTTTCTTTCTTTTGTTCATTTGGTGACAAGTCTGTATTGTTCAGATATTGTCTGGTCCAAAGACCTCTCTGCATATTTCTTCTGGTTTCTTTGACCAGGAGCTTTCTTCTTTTTTACTTTCTCCCATTCTTTGGTTGGGAATTTTCTTTCTTTTCTTTTTTCTTTCTCCCACTCTTTGATTGGGAATTTCCTTGCTTCTTTTTTTCCTTTGATTGGAAATTTTCCTTCTCTTTTTCTTTGATTGGAAATTTTCCTTCTCTTCTTTTTTGCTTCCGAGGGTAAGGATTGACATTCTCACCCTGGGTCAAGGTTTACGGTGAGTCAGGATTTTGGCTCAAGACTTGTAGAATGGCTAGGCATCATACATGTCAGGGCTTGGTTTGGTTCAAGGATAAAAAGGGATACCCCACATTATTTCCATGACACAAATGCAAAAAATGATGATTTGGAAATTTTATGCAAAACTGGTCATGCATGCACCTATGCGGACACTCAAGTGTCAAATTTTTATGGTCATGTGATGCTAGGGCTCAGGATTCATTTCCTCTATTTTAAATCAACCCAATGTTTCCAAAATATGTTCTTTTATCAATTTGTGCATTCATCCGAGTCCATTTCGGGCATCCGGGGAAATTTCACAGCGTTCACCCTTCGGGTGTACACACACATTTTCCAAAAACTAGTTATGATCAGTGAATTTTTCAAAGAAAAGTTGGAAGTCATCTCTTTTCAAAAGCATGTTGGTTTTTCAGCTAGACAACTTATTTTTCTTTTTCTTACTTGCTCTCTTTTTTCTTTTTTCTTTTTTCTTTTTTCTTTTTATTTACTTGCTCTCTTCTTTTCAGTTCATTTTTTTCTTTTCTATTTTTATCTTTATCATGATTTTTGTTTATTTTATATATTTTTTTACGATGTTCCTAAACGAAGAACTCTACACGGTTCCAGATTTTCAAACATCATTGATAATAATGATATAAACACTAACGCAACAATCCAAACAAAAATGTATGCGCTGTACAAATGACAATCGAAACAACAAAAACAAACATTAGTCTCTCAAGTCAAAACAATAACATAACATAAAAATGATAAATGAAATATGAAAGAAAACATGAATCTGGGGATCTCCCAGTCATGTAGCTCCACTCCCTCCCAAGAAGTCAAGCAAATCGACCATCTCCTCATCCTCATGGGCCTGCTCTCCATCGCCGGGAGCCTCTGGGGGCGCCTCTCTTGCTTGGGCCTCGGGCCAATCCCCGGGCCATGCGACCTCTGCCCTGAACTGGTCTGGAGTAGGGCATGAAAAAGAAGCGAAGCCCTGGCTCTGCATGCTGAGGCTCATCTGGTACAAACAATCATGGGTCTGTACATGTGCCCGGTGGTTGGCCGCCTGCTGGCGAACCAAATGCCGTAAATACTGCTCCATGTCAAATGACCCAGCCGAGCCAGCCTGATGAGGTGGTGGTGGCGCGCCCGCGGCCTGTGGAGCATCCCCCTAAGCCTGTCTCTAGGTGCAGTACTTCTCAATAAAAGCCCGGGTGATGGGCGGCCGAATCACCTTGGTAGGTGCAACGGGGACTCCGAACGACTGGCAGAGTCCTATGATCAGTGCTGGAAATCCCAGGGCCCTGTTGGACTTATCTGGGTCCAAAGGGTGCCTAGTAGGTGCCATACCTGCAAAAATATAGATGGCATCAGCGATTAACTGAGCCACATGGATGCTCATCCGCGTCAGGATGGCGTACACCAGCTGACACTTTGGCAGGGGGAGGTCGGAATTATGGTCGGTGGGCAGGATGTTGCTGAGCAGCAAAGTCATCCATATCTGAGTTAGGGTGGTCATGTTGGTGCGCATGATCCGCACCCGTCTTCCGGCAGCAGTCCGGGCAAAATCCTGCCCCGGTATACATAGCAACTGGGCGATGGCCTCCTCATCGAACCCATCAGACCGGTTCCTCCTCTGGCCATACTCGCACTCCTGGCCCTCTTCCAACACCAACGGATATCCCAGGAGCTGGTCGATAGTGTCGGCATCAAACGGGATCCACTGACCCCTTACCCAGGACCTCATGTCACGCACGCCCTCCTCTGTTGGCCAAGCATTGGCATAAAACTCAAGGACTATTTCTGGATCGAACTTGGCCTTGGGGGTAACTAGTGATGTCCACCGCCGGCGCCCTATCTCCTCCTGGAAATCAGTATATCATCGTCCCTGAGCTGGACGCGTCGCTCCCGGAGAAACGACCATCCCTTGATGGCCTCGAAGCGCTGCTGGTGTATAGCGCTCCTAAAGCGGTGACTGTCATACTCAGGAGCGGAACTAGTCCCTTCGGCCGCCTTATCCTTCCTGGACCTCTTTGAGGCAAGCTTCCTCGGGGCCATTTCCTGCGAAGGCAAACATTTGGAAAGTTAGTTTTACCAAGAAATGCTACTCAAAAATGGCATACAACCTCCTCCAATAAACACAAACATCAAGGTAAATTTAGAGCAAACTTATGCACATACTTCTTTACGAACGTTCACTTGCACAAGACATTCTTATAACTAAGAAAAAATGCACCCATGTATAATCAAGACACCTTCGTTACCTAGATTATTTATATGTACTTCCAAGGTGTATTTGCTACCTACATCACATGCACTTCCTTGGCTAAATTTACATACATGCATACCCAAAGCATTTGGGGTACCAAAAATTGCACATGTGCACATTCCGGTATTTCTAATACTTATGCATATACAAACTTTGTGATGAATCTTGGCTATCTACACAATAAGGTGCTACATTTCATGCTTCATTCAAGTGTTTTTGCTACCTAAAGCCGCATGCAAATTCAAGTATATTTCCTTTTGCTGACTAAAATTGTATTCAAATTAAAAGGTATTTTTGTAAGGTATTTTCTTTACATAACATGCAACATATTTATATTTTTTTGTGAGACATTTTGACTACCAAAAATTACACGTACATACATCCAAGTATTTTGCTACCAAACCCAAAGTGTAAATTGCCAAAGGTATTTTGCTACCTATTCTAAACCTACACATTTATGATGAGCAAAATTCCTAAACATCTAGGCGTAGGGAAATTATTGTAGCGTGGCCCATAGCTGATTGCTCGCCAAAAAAGGGTAACTTTACCCAATATGCACCTCCTCTTGTGTTCTTTTGTATAAAACTTTGGCTCCTAGGTCTAGGATATATGTGGGGCAATTACTCTAGCCTTTTCGGGAATGAATGCATGTCCCAAAAAAATAGAAAATATGTGCAAACCAAAATGCCCCACGGGTTGTTTCCCTATGAAAACCACGCGCTAATGCCATTGAGGCATTTCACCGAACACTTGGTGGGCGCGTGTTTAGGCATTAATAGTAAGAGAACGGGGACAATGTGGCATGCCCCATTGCTTCAAAATGCATTATAGGCCTAGGGCCATCTCATACAAACCCCCAATTCAACCCAATCAAGCAAGAAAACAAACCAAAATTGCCCCACATATTTGAGCACATTCCCACATTTTAGAGCACCAAAAGGAGATCAAAATACACCAATAAAAAGCTAGAAAGCTTAGGGATGGAATACTTACATGTTGGTGATGAACAAAAGCGCGAAACGGAATCAAAAAATGCGAAAAATGATGACCCTAGGGCTGCAAACTCGTAAATCCCGTGGGTATGGCTTTTGAAAGGGGGGAAAAGAAGTTTTTGAATGCAAAAACGTCCCCCCTTTCGTCACTTTTAAATTTTGGTGCAGGGGTGGCTCGCCCAGGCGAGCTCAACTCACCCAGGCGAGCTAACCTGCATTTTTTTTTTTTGAGAGGAACATTAACCATGTCCCCTCCTTCCTTGAACTTACTTAAGTTAGAATTAGGCGTTGATTACTTATTTTTAAAACAAACAAATAGTAAAAAAAAACTGCGAATGCAAAGGATACGGGGCTGCCTTGCAGCGACGTTCTCTGCTTGTCCAGCGCAGAGAAAGGGCAACGATCAGTCGGTCGTGACCCCATCCCCACTTGCATCCGTTCCTAAGTACCTGCAAGTAATAAACAACCAGGTTTGGCCAATCTTGACCGCGTCGTTGTCTTACCTTGATTGGTTTCTGCTGTCCATGCTTTGTCCCCACCCCAGAAGGTAGCTCAAGATGATCCTGCCCCTGTTTTACCACAACAATATGCATGCGTATGCGTATGCATGAATGTTTTCAAACGCAGCAAATTTTAGCGAAAGTTGGTTTATGTTCAATTTTAATTAAGCGCTTGGGGCATCCCATGAACCGAGCGAAAGGGCTCAGGTGATCACAAATCAACGCAAGGTTTGAAACCAACGTGAGGACTAAAGCCTCGAATCCACGTTCATTTCTTTGAAAGATTGTAACGAGAGATACAGCAGACGGGAAATCCCTAGGGGAAATCCAGAAAACGCATAAAAATAAAGAACATGCAGCGACATCCTTAATTGCCCCAGATTCTAGGCATAATATCGCTTGACGACATCAGAATTCACGGGTGAAGGTAACTCTTCGCCATCCATGTTGGTAAGCACCAGGGCTCCTCCGGAAAAAGCCCTCTTCACAACAAAAGGCCCTTCGTAGTTCAGGGCCCATTTCCCTCGATTGTCCTTGACAGCATGGGACATTTTCTTTAGGACAAGGTCTCCCTCATGGAACTTGCGCAAGCGTACTTTCTTGTCGAATGCACTCTTCATTCTTTGGTGGTACAAACGCCCATGACTCATGGCCGTTAAGCGCTTACCCTCAATGAGGTTGAGCTGGTCATAGCGCGTTTGAGCCCACTCTGATTCCTTTAATCCGGATTCTGCCAAGATCCTTAATGACGGGACTTCTACCTCAAACGGTAACACAGCCTCCATCCCATATACCAATGAGAACGGTGTTGCCCCAGTTGACGTCCGCACTGAAGTTCGGTAACCGTGTAACGCGAATGGGAGCATTTCGTGCCAATCTCTGTATGACACAGTCATCTTTTGGATAATCTTTTTTATATTCTTATTGGCCGCTTCCACGGCTCCATTCATCTTTGGCCGGTAGGGTGTGGAATTCTGATGCTGGATTTTAAACTCCTCGCACATTTCCCCCATCATCTTGTTATTCAGGTTGGTGCCGTTGTCCGTGATAATCTTCCTTGGCAAACCATATCGGCAGATGATCTCTATCTTAATGAACCTGACCACCACGCCCCTCGTGACGTTGGTATAGGAGGCCGCCTCGACCCACTTGGTAAAATAATCTATCGCTACGAGGATGAAGCGATGACCATTCGAGGCCTTGGGCCCAATGGCCCCGATTACATCTATTCCCCACATGGAGAACGGCCAAGGGGCGGACATGACATTCAGAGGATGTGGTGGGGCATTGACATTATCCGCGAACGCTTGACATTTGTGGCATTTCCTCACATGGACACAACAATCACTTTCCATGGTAAGCCAGTAATAACCTGCTCTTAGGATCTTCCTGGCCATAGCATGCCCGTTGGCATGCTTTCCAAACGAGCCCTCATGGACTTCCTCGATCATGTGATTTGCCTCCCTGGCATCCACACACCGTAGGAGTGTCATGTCGTGATTTCTCTTATACAGTATGCTTCCGCTCATGAAGAAACCGGCTGCCAACCTTCTCAATGTCCTCTTATCATTGTCGGCAATCTCTAGCGGGTATTCTTTGCTTACGACATATCGCTTGATGTCGAAATACCAAGGCTTTCTGTCCCGTTCCTCTTCTACTTGGCAACAATGCGCAGGTTTGCCACGACACCAAAATTCAATGTAGGGTAGATCCCCATGCGGCGTTAGCTGGAACATAGACGCCAAAGTAGCAAGGGCATCCGCCATTTGATTTTCCTCGCGGGGAAAATGATGGAAGGAGATCTCATCAAAGGTCTTAGCCAATTCCTTGATATAGGCTTTGTAGGGTATCAGTTTGGGATCTTTAGTTTCCCATTCCCCTCTCAGCTGATGGATTACCAACACTGAGTCGCCATACACCTTGAGTAGTTTGACATTGGAGTCAATTGCTGCCTGGATGGCTAGGGCACATGCTTCTTATTCGGCCATGTTGTTGGTGCAGTCGAATCCTAGCCTGGCTGTGAAAGGTACACATTGATTGTCCGGAGAGACCAATACTGCCCGAACGCCATGGCCTAGAATGTTTGACGCTCCGTCAAACCATACGGTCCATTTGTCCCGATCTTCGTCCAATTTTTCCTCAAACAAGGCCATGATGTCCTCATCCGGGAATTCAGGATGCATGGGCTGATAGTCGTTAAGAGGCTGTTGAGCCAAATAATCTGCTAAGGCACTTCCTTTTATCGCCTTTTGGGTGACGTAGACTATATCAAACTCGGATAGCAGGACTTGCCACCGGGCGATTCTTCCCGTGAGAGCTGGCTTTTCAAAGATGTACTTAACCGGGTCCATCTTGGATATCAACCAGGTAGTATGGCTCAGCATGTACTGCCTTAGGCGATGGGATGCCCATACTAGAGCATAACACGTTCTTTCGAGCAGGGAGTAATTCATTTCACAGGTCGTGAACTTCTTACTTAGGTAGTAAACAGCGCGCTCTTTCTTTCCGGATTCATCATGTTGCCCCAGCATACACCCCATTGACTCGTCTAAGATTGTCATGTACAAAATGAGAGGCCTTCCAGGTACTGGTGGCATAAGTACGGGAGGATTCATAAGGCACTTCTTGATCCTTCAAAAAGCTTCTTGGCAATCCTCATTCCAGCGATCAGTTTGGTTTTTGCGTAAGAGCTTGAACAACGGCTCACAAATGGCGGTGAGCTGTGATATGAATCTGGCGATATAATTCAAGCGTCCCAGGAAACCTCGGACTTGCCTCTCAGTATGAGGTTCTGGCATCTCAAGGATGGCCTTCACCTTTTCGGGGTCTACCTCTATCCCTTTCTGGCTCACGATGAAACCAAGCAATTTCCCTGATTTGACCCCAAAGGTACACTTGGCGGGGTTCAACCTTAATTGATATTTCTTAAGCCTTTCGAACAACTTCCGCCGGTTGACAAGGTGTTCTTCCTCGGATTTAGATTTAGCAATTATGTCGTCCACGTAGACCTCGATCTCTTGATGCATCATATCATGGAACAAAGCTACCATGGCCCGTTGATAAGTTGCCCCGGCGTTCTTGAGTCCAAAGGACATCACCTTGTAACAGAACGTCCCCCACAGGGAGACGAAGGTAGTCTTTTCCATATCCTCTGGCGCCATCTTTATCTGATTGTAACCGGAGAAACTGTCCATGAAGGAAAATAAAGCGAAATTGGTCGTGTTATCCACGAGGATATCGATGTGTGGCAAAGGAAAATTGTCCTTGGGACTGGCCCGATTCAGGTCCCGATAATCCACACACATCCCTACTTTCCCATCTTTCTTAGGGACCGGTACAATGTTGGCAACCCATTCTGGATACCGAGCGACGGCCAGAAAACCAGCGTCAAATTGCTTCTTCACTTCTTCTTTTATCTTCAAGGATGTTTCGGGCTTCATCCTTCTCAGTTTCTGCTTTACCGGGGAACACTCGGGATTTAGAGGTAATCAGTGCTGTACAATGTCAGAACTCAAACCGGGCATATCTTGGTATGACCAAGCAAAGATGTCTTGGTAGTCTTTTAGCAGGATTATTAATTCTTCACGGATAGGTGCGGTAATACCTGTGCCTATCTTTACTTCCCTTTTTCCACTGCCAATTCCCAAGTCTACTAGTTCTGTTTCTTCTTGATGAGGCCCCATTTCTTGGTCCTCATGGGCGACCATCCTTTCTAATTCTGGGGGAAGTCCCACATCCTCATTCCCTTCATCTTCCGTTTGATTCGTTTCTTGCTCGAAGTTGATAAGCGGGTCCCAGGTATTAGTACCTTCGGGGGACTCGTCATCGGATCTGCCGTTTCAGAAATAAAGAAGTAAACATGCAAATGAATGAGAATGGGTAGAGACGTAGGAACAGATGGAGAAAGATCCTTGTATTATAAATTCAAAAACAAAAGACACAAAGCCTTAACAAAAGGAAAAACTCTAAAGCCTAGGCCCAACTATAGAGCTTTTAAAACCGTAAAGGTTTACATTATGCTCGTTGCGTAAATGTCGGGGCGCTCCTCCACTCGCCAATTTCCCAGCTGGAAATCAGGAGGGCATGGTCGTACCAAATCCAATGTACTCGGAACATCATCTTCGTATATCGCGACCACTTGACCTTCGTCTCCCAGACCCGCGCTTATAAAGCTTCTACTTATGTGGCAGGGCGGGCTTCCTTTACTTTCTTGTCTCAACTGCGAGCTTTGGCCACTGCTTTTCCTTCCCGCGATGCTTCTCTTCATATCCGCCTGAGTGGGTTTATAGCCTAAACCATACCTCCCACGATTTCCTTTGGCATTTATCAGGCTAGTTATGCCGCCGTTGTCTTTGCCCAAACCCATTCCGGGTTCGTAACCGTTTCCCATCATAACTCGAGCCATCATTACTGCTGCATCGGACAGGCAAGCTTGCCCAGAGAATGAGTCCACGGAGGAAATGCTTACCACCTCAAAAGACTGGAAAGCAGTTTCTAATGACTCCTCTGCTGCCTCCACATAAGGCATAGAGGATGGGCAACTCACCAAGATATCTTCCTCGCCTGATACGATGACCAGTTGCCCTTCCACTACGAATTTCAACTTTTGGTGGAGTGTAGAGGGAACAACTCCCACTGAGTGGATCCACGGGCGCCTCAACAGACAGCTGTAGGGGGGGTTAATGTCCATTATTTGGAAGGTGACTTGACAGGTGTGAGGGCCTATCTGTACTGGGAGATCGATCTCTCCCCTAACCTCTCGGCGGGTGCCGTCGAAGGCACGAACTACCATTGAACTTGGCTTTAAGTGGGAGGCATTGAATGGTAATTTCTCCAAAGTGCTCTTAGGCATCACGTTTAAACTGGAACCATTATTGATGAGCACTTTGGCTACGATATGGTCCATACACTTGACTGATACGTGCAAAGCCTTATTATGCCCTCTCCCCTCGGCGGGGATTTCTTCTTCGGCGAAGGCGAGATAGTTGTTGGCAGTGATATTGTTGACCAGCCCTCCGAAACCTTCTACCGAGATATCTTGGGCCACATGGGCCTCGTTCAGAACTTTTACTAGCAGAGCCCGATGAGGATCGGAGCTCATGAGTAACTCCAACAGCGAGACCCTGGCCGGGGTTTTGTTGAGCTGTTCGATAACCTTGAATTCGCTCTGCTGAATTATACGGAGGAACTTGCTGGCTTCCTCTAGCGACACCTCCTTTTTACCATCCTTTTTCTCCGGAAGGCCTTTTGCCGGAATATCTTTATTCGAAGCGTGGGGTGCTTCGCCATCTTGTTCCTCCACCACTTTTCCTTTTCCCTTGACGTTCGCGGGTTGGACTGGTAGGTCCGGAGGCGCGAACACACGACCGCTACGGGTCACACCACTCAGTCCCGTGATATTTGTTACTTTAGCCGACAACGAGCTGACGTCGGTGGCTTCTTCTTCCTCCCCCCTCGGAGGTGCATATCTTCATGGGACTGCGTGGCTATTTTGGTACGGGAAAGGAACAAGTTTAACTGCTAATGGGTGTCCGGGTTTTTGCGAAGCTGTGCCCTTAGTGAAGTATATCACCAAGGGTTTGGGCTTTGCAATACTGCTCCCATCCGTGGACTGCATGCATATATGCTGCTCTTCTTTTCCTTCACTGCCAACTTCCAATCGACCTAGATCTATCATCCACTGTAACAATTCCTCTACTCCCAAACACGTTTCCATGTCATGCAGCTCGCCGGAATGCAGCAAACAGGAATCCTCCTTGCACCCACTATGGGGTATCACACCTCCCTTTTGCAGGGCCTCAAAGATAAACCTCCTAGGGGTTGCCACATCCCTTAAAGGTTTAGACCTGCGCGGCCTATCGGACTCAACGGCATTAATTGCTCCCCCTCCATGATTGGCGAGCGGATTGGTTCTCACATTGGGCCGATCCTCTTGGAAGGTCAGCCATCCAGCATCCATCAAATGTTGGACCTTGTATTTAAGGGCCAAGCATTTTTCAACGGAATGTCCCGGGACACCCCCATGGTACTTGCAAGTTGCATTAGGGTCATACCACTTTGGGAAAGGGGGTTGAAGGACCCTTCCGGGAGTTACCACGGCCAAATGGTTGGCGATGAGGGACGGCAAGAGGTCTTCGTACGTCATTGGGAGTGGGGTGAATTCTTGAAATGGCCTCGGAGGGAAGTTCCTTGTCGCGTTGGAATTACCGGCCGGGCGAGTCTTGTTCGGAGTTGGAACTTGGGGAGCTTCCCTCTGGGTGGGTGCCTTAGGCTGCACGGGTGCTGAACTAGAGGCGTTCCCGGTATGAGCCGAGAAACTCGGGTGATGTTGCGCGTACTGATGGGTACCATGAGGTGTCTGCGGGGGTTTGACCCACGCGGGCGTTGAAGAGACGGCATGGGCCTCTCCTTCCTTCCTTTTTGCCCCTATTGCCCCGATTCTTTTGGCATTCGCACTTGTGGAGGAAACGTAATCGAACTTTCCTCTCTTCAATCCTACCTCGATTCTTTCCCCGGCGAACACTAGGTCTGCGAAGCTGGACGGCATGTAACCTACTAGCTTCTCATAGTAGAACACTGGCAAAGTGTCTACCATCATGGTGATCATCTCTCTCTCAACCATGGGAGGAGCTACTTGTGCTGCCAGGTCCCTCCATCGTTGCGCGTATTCTTTAAAGGTTTCCCCCTCCTTCTTGAATATATTCTGCAGTTGAGTGCGATCGGGAGCCATATCGGAATTGTACTAATATTGCCTTAGGAAGGCAGTAATCAGATCCTTCCAAGTACGGATACGGGAGGCTTCCAAATTAGTGTACCACACTACCGCGGCTCCGGCCAAGCTTTCTTGAAAAAAGTGTATTAATAGCTTTTCATCCTTAGAGTGTGCACCCATCTTGCGACAGTACATCTTGAGATGGTTTTTGGGACAAGTTGTCCCTTTATACTTGTCGAAGTCCGGTACCTTGAACTTCGGGGGGATAACAACATCAGGTACTAAGCAAAGATCCGTCATGTCTGCGAACGGATAGTCCCCAAATCCTTCCACGGCTCTCAATCTCTCCTCGAGGAGATCGAGCTTCCTCCTTTCTTCAGTTGCCGGGGGCGGTCCTTCCGTGGACAAAACTATTGGTTGTGTCGTGATGTTGGGCTGAGGCAACGTGCTGGGTGTCGGCCCTTCGGGGATCGGGGGATAGAACTCGACATCCCTTCAAGCATAGTCTTGAGGGTCTTTGTGGACCTCGTCGGGCTGTTGAGGAGGCTCTCTTTCAAGGACGTGAGAAGCAATATGGCCCGCATCATCTTGCAAGATGGGTGGTGTGTAGTTGGGCGGCAATCCATAAGGGTAAGCCGCTCGATTGTATCCCAGATGAGGGTTGCCATCATGCCCCAGTGTGTCCCTTCCCCGTCCTACTATGTTTGAGGGAGGATGGTGCGCAGTTGCCAAGAGAGTTGGGTCTGCTTCGGCAGCCGAACTGACAGCGGCAGCGGTGGTCGCATTCTTCTCCATGAGCTGCCTCATTCCTAACATGGCTTCCATCATGGAAGCCAGTTGTTCTTTCAGAGCCGACATATCGGCTTTCATCTGTTCCTGTGTCTCCTCTTGATCACCCATCGTTCTAGATTTGGATCTGGTGCGATAGGGATGCCTTGTGGCGCGTTTAGTTATGGTGTTTTTCCCTAAAAAACCAAACGTGAGGAGTGGGTAAAGAAAGAAAGAATGCATGGTAGAGATGAAATGCAGGAGTGATTTGATTCGCACAAGCTTTTTTGGAGTAGAAACATGGGACCAACTTATTTTATTTCAAAAATAAAGTCGTATCTAGTCAAGGTCTGAGAGACCATACAAGTTTCCTAGTGATTTCTAATTATGTGGGCCATTAAGTCTATCATATGCTGACAATAGCCTAGAAGCCCATGAATTTCTTCGGGGGCGGAGTAGGTGTCCGCCATCGCCTTGGCCTTGGCTAACAATCGGGGAAGTTCTTGACTCCCGTTCAAGGTAAGAGCAAACCGATCCATCCACATGGTTGCCTCTTGGTGTAAAGAGTCGATCACCCTTCCTCTAGCCTCTTTTTCCGCGTATACTTGGGCATACTCGTCCGCGATCCTATGCTCGTGGGCCATGGCTAGACCTAACTCTTCTTGGTACTTGGCGATGATAGCTAGCATGTTGGTCTCCGTCTCGCATAAACGCTGAGACAAGCTTCTTTTGGACCTTGAACAGGCAACTAACTCCTCTTTCAAAACCATGCTATGTGCTCGCGATTGGTCCCTCTCTTCCCTTCGCAGCTTGAGTTCATTGTTGCTACCCCACAGAGCTCCGTGAAATTTGTTCCGGCTATACTCTTCCTTGCGAGCCCTCTTGGTCTCTTGTTCAAGGGCTCATGCGGTAGTTGCATTCTCTTCCCGTAATCCAGCACACTCCTTCCGGATGTGTGTAGCGGCCAACTTGAACTTCTCCTTGGCAAGTTTCGCCTTTCCTAACTCGCTTTTGAGAGCTTGGACCTCTTCGTCCTCTTCCGGTGCTTCAAAACTCTCTTCGCTGATGACTTTTAACTTGGCGAGCCAATCTAAACCTCGTATATGAACTTTCAGCCATCCATGGTACCCACCAATGATGCCATTACGAATGCCCCTAAGTTCTTGATCTTTCCTTAACGGGGTTTCCCATGCCTTATGGATTCTTTGTATAGCCTTGAAATTTTGTGCACCGAAATCCCTCACAAGGAAAGGAGACATGCTTTCTTCTGTCGGTGCTCCCCTCATGGGGTACCCTAGTTGTCTTATAGCGAGCGCGGGATTGTAGTTAATACAACCCCTCGTTCCTATCAGCGGAATGTTTGGGTACCCTCCACATGAGAAAAGGACTCCCTCCTTTCCTTCCTTCCATCGAGGGAACCAATTGATTGTTCTACCTCCTATCCCGGCCAAAAGCTGGTCCCAATCTATTCTCCTCTTTTCAGTACACGAGCGATGGCTCAGGAGCAAACATGGATGCCTTGCTGGAACAAGTGCGAAACCAACCAAACACAGAGGGCGGGCAAGCAACAGATGATCCGTGCGCTACTCTTTTCGCACCTTCGGTCAAATGTGTCAAATAAATCTGCCAAGACAGCTACCACTGGACTTTCCTTGCTATGGTGGTATGCAAGGAAAGCGTCGATTGCTGCTAGGTCCACCAAACCATCCACGTTTGGAAAGAGGACGACCCCAAAAATTAGCAAAGCTAACACATCCATAAACGGGACCCAATCCCCTTGACTTGCCATATCCTTCGCCTTATCTTCTAGGTACTTTCGTGGTAGGCCCGCTATGTCGTTTCGAGTCTGTTTTATGCGGTCCAAACCTCTTGCTGAATCCTTGACTACAGTTGCAATTCTGCTCAAAGAGGGGAGACACCCGGAGGAAAGATACGGTTTTCTTCCCCCGAGAGGACATCCTAGAAATTCCTCAAATTCTTCAATGGTTGGTACTAATTGGAAGTCTCCGAACGTGAAGCATCTCAAAGGCTGGTCGTAGTATTGGGTGAGCGATGCAATGGCTTCTATGGATATCTCTGCTATGGTCAACTCTAAGATCTTTCCATAAATCTTGCGGAAAACTTGCATTTGGAGAGGTTCCATCAACCGCCCTAATTCCTTGATGCTGGTGGTATCTAGGCTTTTAACCTTGACTTGGTAAAACCTCTTGCCGGTTTGATTTGTCCCCATGCTTACTAAAGTGAGACAAAAAACCGTGCAAATCAAAACTCCGATATCTCATGGATGGAATGGATGAATGCATGAAGGAATGCATATGACACAGATGCAACTTAGGAATGCGGGGGCCCGAGGAATTGTCTCCTTCTTAGATACAACGTCTAGGGGTAGCAAAGTGCCCCAACGTATGTATTTAAAACGGTGACCCGGACCCTCCATTGATTTGTCTATAGAGGGGATCAAGACAGAACCCCTATGCATATGCAAAAGGCGCAATGACAATATCCACTGAACATAAGCAAAAAGGGTATATGATATTTATGCATGGCAGTGTGAAGAATGGCACGCAGCGGGTTTGCTCCGTGCCCCTATTCAAGGGACCTATAAGGGAGAGAACTAACTAGGCATTTAGTGATAACCCCCAAGGTAGTCATATCTCTTTTGATAGTTTCTAGAGGTATCATTCTCTTCGAAGAACATATTGCAGCAGTAGGGACTACTAGCAACAATAAGTTTTCAAAGAGAAAAGCTCTAGATGAGGGTTCACTGTAATCAAGCAAGTCGGAGACCTAGCATGATCACAGATTCACCTCCACTCCTTATGTTCCCATGAACCCGGGTATAGGGCCCTTTTTCACTCACAGTGTGTGCAAATAGTGTTGGTGTTTGCGTGCATCAAATGAATAAATATTTACCTCATGCATACATTTAAAAACGCACTAAAAGCGACAAAGAGTTTATATACACAAGAACGTAATGAAGGGAAACAAACAAAGGAGTAAGTCATGGTAAAACATTGCACAAGATTAAATGGCTTAACTCTCTAAAAAACAGTCCCCAGTGGAGTCGCCAACTGTCGCAACCTACCCTTCGGCGGGAGGGCGACGCGTGACTCGCGGG
Organism: Glycine soja; assembly: GCF_004193775.1. Taxonomy (NCBI): domain Eukaryota; kingdom Viridiplantae; phylum Streptophyta; class Magnoliopsida; order Fabales; family Fabaceae; genus Glycine; species Glycine soja. The sequence goes on from NC_041015.1 coordinate 24,898,825, forward strand.
ATGCGTGTTCCACGAAAGGAATACGCGCGGAGTCGCCGCCAACATTTATTTGAGGAAAACGTCGGAAAAACCGGAAAAGACGTGATCTACAAACTTTTAAGTGAAAGGTTCGGGAGTTGTATTTATGCACGGGGAAGGTATTAGCACCCCACACGTCCGTCCCAAGGGACGGCAACCTTTAATCGAATGTGCAAACATGACCTTGATTTTTATGTTCCCTTTTTATGTCTTTATATCCTTTATACTCTTTTTATATTTTTCTTTTTTTGTGGTCGACAAGGGTGTTTCCCTTTGCTCCTACGTATTCCTCAATTGGGATGAGAAAATCAGACCTACGTAGTTCTTTCCTATCAAGTGATTCTTAAAAGATGATCATTCTAAGGCGTTGGACCTTGAAAATGATCCATTTTTACTTAGTAAGAAATTGAAATGACAAACTTCAAAACCTATTTTTATGGACGAGCTTGACTAGGCGAGTTGATTTTAGCCTTAATTTCACTTTAGTTATTAGTCAATTCAATTAAGAATGAGAAATCCCAAAGAGAAAACGTCCGATTGATTTTCCGCTTTATTTTACTAAAAGGTATATTTTTTTTATTATACTATTATTTTACCTCTTTTTGATTTCCAACGTGGTTACGGCACGACCGAACGGTCGGAACTCATTTTAACCGAAGTTAATGGATAATACAATTCAAACGATCGGTGGAAATTTATTTTATTTTTAGTTTAAGCGAGAAATGATTTAAATAAAATGGCTTAAGCACGTCAAAAGGGGGTATAAAAAGTAAATGAAACGAGAATAAAAATACACGAAACACAATGTGGACCACAACGGGTACATAAAACGAATCGAAAAGCTTGGTTCGAGGTACTTACCCGTTGAAGATCGAAGAACGATGAAGAACGAATGAAGAACGTCGAAGAACGGTCGAAAACCTTCGCGAAATTCCTCACGGAAAACGTTACGGAAACGTTTCGGAAGCGCTTCGGCTTCGATTTTCTTCACGGAAACAATTTTTTCAAGCAAATTCGAAAGAGAGAGAAGTGCCTAAGGGGCTGAACCTTTTCTTCTTCACTTCCTCCCCTATTTATAGCAAAATACGGGAGATGCTTGCCGCCCAGCTCGCCCAGGTGAGCAGGGTTGCTTCCTCCAGAAGCAACAGCCTTCTGGAGGAATATTCTGGAGGGCCCAAGTGGGCCTGGGTGCTATTTGCACCCCCACTTTTACTAAGTACACCCCCTCTGCTTTTTTTGGTGATTCTTTTTTCGTAAAGTTACGGAAACTTACGAATTTCGTAACGATACTTGTTTTCTTTCCGTAATGTTACGGAACCCTGTGGATTACATAATCATCCCCTTTTTGACTTACGGAATGTTACGGAACCTCACTAATTGTGCAACGATGCTTCCATTTGATTTCCGGTGTGTCACGGAACCTTACGGATTGTGCATCAATATTTCTTTTCTTTTTCGGCATGTCCCGGAATTTCACAAATTTCCTAATGATGGGTGCCAAGCACCTTACAAGGACCAAACAAAAGTCGCATGTCATCAAGCAAAGGTCCCCGGACGAAATTAGGGTATGACAGCTGTACACCAGCAACGCTTCGAGGCCATCAAGGGATGGTCATTTCTCCGGGAGCGACGCGTCCAGCTCAGGGACGATGAGTATACCGAGTTCCAGGAAGAAATAGGTCGCCGGCGGTGGGCATCACTGGTTACCCCCATGGCCAAGTTCGATCTAGAAATAGTCCTCAAATTTTATGCCAATGCTTGGCCAACAGAGGAGGGCGTGCGTGACATGAGGTCCTGGGTGAGGGGTCAGTGGATCCCGTTTGATGCAGTTGCTATCGGCCAGCTCCTGGGATATCCGTTAGTGCTGGAAGAGGGCCAGGAGTGCGAGTATGGCCAGAGGAGGAACCGGTCTGATGGGTTCGATGAGGAGGCCATCGCCCAGTTGCTATGTATACCGGGGCAAGATTTTGCCCGGACTGCTACCAGGAGACGGGTGCGGATCATGCGCACCAACATGACCACCCTGACTCAGATATGGATGACTTTGCTGCTCAGCAACATCCTGCCCACCGATCATAATTCTGACCTCCCCCTGCTGAAGTGTCAGCTGGTGTACGCCATCCTGACGCGGATGAGCATCCATGTGGCTCAGTTGATCGCTGATGCCATCTATATTTTTGCAGGTATGGCGCCTACCAGGCACCCTTTGGATCCAGATAAGTCCAACAGGGCCCTGGATTTCCCGCGCTGATCACAGGACTCTGCCAGTCGTTTGGAGTCCCCGTTGCACCTACCAAGGTGATTCGGCCGCCCATCACCCGGGCTTTTATTGAGAAGTACTGCACCCAGAGACAGGCTCAGGGGGATGCTCCACAGGCCGCAGGCGCGCCACCACCACCTCATCAGGCTGGCCCGGCTGGGTCATTTGACATGGAGCAGTATTTACGGCATTTGGTTCGCCAGCAGGCGGCCAACCACCGGGCACATGTACAAACCCATGATTGTCTGTACCAGCTGAGCCTCAGCATGCAGAGCCAGGGCTTCGCTTCTTTTTCATGCCCTACTCCAGACCAGTTCAGGGCAGAGGTCGCATGGCCCGGGGATTGGCCCGAGGCCCAAGCAGGAGAGGCGCCCCCAGAGGCTCCCGGCGATGGAGAGGAGGCCCACGAGGACGAGGAGATGGCCGATTTGCTTGACTTCTTGGGAAGGAGTGGAGCTACATGACTGGGAGATCCCCAGATTCATATTTTCTTTCATATTTCTTTTATCATTTTTATGTTATGTTATTTTTTGACTTGAGAGACTAATGTTTGTTTTTTTTGTTTCGATTGTCGTTTGTACAGCGCATACATTTTTGTTTGGATTGTTGCGTTAGTGTTTATATTATTACTATCAATGATGTTTGAAATTCTGGAACCGTGTAGAGTTTTTTTCGTTTAGGAACATCGTCCAAAAATAATAAAACAAACAAAAATCATGATAAAAATAATAAAAAAGGGGAGGGAAGAAAGAGCAAGTAAGGAGAAAAAGAAGGAAAATAGAAGATAAAGAACCAACATGTTTTTGAAAGAGATGATTTCCGACTTTTGATTGAAAGGAAAATTCGCCGATCATAGCTAGTTTTTGAAAAAAATGTGTGTACACCCGAAGGGTGAACGCTGTGAAATTTCCCCGGACGCCCAAAATGGACTCGGATGAATGCACAAATGGATAAAAGAACATGTTTTGGAAACATTGGGTTGACTAAAATAGAGGAAATGAATCCTGAGCCCTAGCATCACATGACCATAAAAATTTGACACTTAAGTGTCCGCATTGGTGCATGCATGACCAGTTTTGCATAAAATTTCCAAATCATCATTTTTGCATTTTGTGTCATGGAAATAATGTGGAGCATCCCTTTTATCCTTGAACCAAACCAAACCCTGACATGTATCATGTCTAGCCATTCTACAAGCCTTGAGCCAAGATCCTGACTCACCATAAACCTTGACCCAGGGTGAGAATGTCAATCCTTACCCTCGGAAGCAAAAAAAGAAAAGAAGGAAAATTTCCAATCAAAGAGAAAGCAAAAAGAAAAGAAAGGAAATTCCCAATCAAAGAGTGGGAGAAAGCAAAAAGAAAAGAAAGAAAATTCCCAATCAAAGAATGGGAGAAAGTAAAAAAAAAAAAAAGAAGAAGAAGGAAAGAAAGCTCCTAATCAAGGATCGAAAGAAAACAGAAGAAATGTGCAGAAAGGTCTTTGGACCAGACAATATCTAAACAATACAGAATTGTCACCAAATGAACAAAAAGAAGGAAAGGAAACCACGACCTAAAGTGGTCTTCTCCTTTTAATTACCAACCAAAATCCTTTGCGTCGGTGACTTTTTCGCCCCGCACTAAACCAAAATAGAAAAGGAAAAAGCCAGAAAAAGGGTAAAAAAAAAAGAGGAGGTCAAAAGCAAAAAAAAACCACCAAAAGAACCCGTTTCCAAGGGAAGTCCTATTGATCCATGATCACGCATGTAATCTTTGATTTGATAGGAAATGATTTGTAAAATCAAGTCATGACATATCTATGGTTCGGAATTAGGATAAAACACTTACCTGTGGGAGATTGATACACTTTGAGTGGATTTCTTCTATTTTTGTCGAACCCAGTGTTTCCTCTAAATGGTCATTTAGAAACGAAATGCTAAACATCCAAAATCTCATTTATGGTTATGAGAAAATTTCATCAGCATACTCTCCTTCCTCAGTAGACGCATTGTTTTTCACTCAAAAAGGCATATGCTGCTCTAATCAGTTGGAATATTTGTCTCTTTACTAAAGCATGTTTTCATTTTAGTGGAGAAAACATCGAGACTATTTCTAGTCTCACAAGTTATCAAGAACTACGTAGGTCTGAGTTCCTCATTGGAGGATACGTAGGAGCAGGAGCCTCGCTTTTGTCGACCACACCGCTTTTTGTTACCATGACCCAAAAGCTGGTAGCCCGCGGAGACACCTTACGGTTATTCGCACCTCGTCATTCAGTGACCCCAAGTGTGATTGACGAGCGGAGGCCAATGTGGTCATCTGCGCCCTTTCCGGAGGTGTCAGCATTTTCCGGTGGAGACTTTTTCAAGTCTCACAAGTTATCTAGAACTACGTAGGTCTGAGTTCCTCATTGGAGGATACGTAGGAGCAAGAGCCTTGCTTTTGTCGGCCGCCCCACAATCTCTGTCATACTGACCCTGAGGTCATGTGACATGCGGAGACAAATTATGGTCATTCCGCACACCTTTTTGCCATTCAGACACAGTTGTGTCCGATGGCACGCAGAGACAAATTATGGTCATTCTGCGTCCTTTTGTCATCCAGAGGCGGCGGGCCCGATGACATGCGGAGACAAATTATGGTCATTCCGCACACCCTTTTGCCATTCAGACACAGTTGTGTCCGATGGCACGCAGAGACAAATTATGGTCATTCTGCGCCCTTTTGTCATCCAGAGGCGGCGGGCCCGATGACATGCGGAGACAAATTATGGTCATTCCGCACACCCTTTTGCCATTCAGACACAGTTGTGTCCGATGGCACGCAGAGACAAATTATGGTCATTTTGCGCCCTTTTGTCATCCAGAGGCGGCGGGCCCGATGACATGCGGAGACAAATTATGGTCATTCCGCACACCCTTTTGCCATTCAGACACAGTTGTGTCCGATGGCACGCAGAGACAAATTATGATTATTCTGCGCCCTTTTGTCATCCAGAGGCGGCGGGCCCGATGACATGCGGAGACAAATTATGGTCATTCCGCACACCCTTTTGCCATTCAGACACAGTTGTGTCCGATGGCACGCAGAGACAAATTATGGTCATTTTACGCCTTTTTGTCATCCAGAGGCGGCGGGCCCGATGACATGCGGAGACAAATTATGGTCATTCCGCACACCTTTTTGCCATTCAGACACAGTTGTGTCCAATGGCACATAGAGACAAATTATGGTCATTCTGCGCCCTTCGTCAATCGCGGCCGACAAGCCCGTTGACACGCGGAGATTTACGTCATCTTCCGCGCTCACAAGATCTGTCATACTGACATTTGAGTCACGCTGACGGGCGGAAATACCCGAGTGGTTATCCGTATAAACATTCTTTTGCTATCTGTAAGACAGAACGCTTGATAGCATGCAGAGACTGACGTCGTCTTCTGCACCTTTTGTTCCCCCGGGGACATCAAGTCATTTACATGCGGAGGTATTTTATGGTCACCCGCGACTCTCGTCAATCGAGAGGAACGAAATTAGTGTCTTATCTTTACTTCCCTTTTATCTCCAATAAAAGACAAGTAAAGAGGGGCAACTATCATACCCTAATTTCGTCCGGGGACCTTTGCTTGATGACATGCAACTTTTGTTTGGTCCTTGTGAGGTGCTTGGCACCCATCATTAGGCAATTTGTGAAATTCCGGGACATGCCGGAAAACAAAAGAAAATATTGATGCATAATCTGTAAGGTTCCGTGACACACCGGAAATCAAATGGAAGCATCGTTGCACAATTAGTGAGGTTCCATAACATTCTGTAAGTCAAAAAAGGGGATGATTATGTAATCCGCAAGGTTCCGTAACATTACGGAAAGAAAACAAGTATCGTTACGAAATTCATAAGTTTCCGTAACTTTACGAAAAAAGAATCACCAAAAAAAAGGCAGGGGGGTGTACTTAGTAAAAATGGGGGTTCTTCATTCGTTCTTCATCGTTCTTCAGTCTTCAACGGATAAGTACCTCAAACCAAGCTTTTCAATTCATTCTATGTACCCGTGGTTGTCCACATTTGGTTTCATGTATTTTTATTCTCGTTTCATTCACTTTTTATACCCCCTTTTGACGTGCTTAAGCCATTTTATTTAAGTCATTTCTCGCTTAATCTAAAAATAAAATAAATTTCCACCGATCGTTTGAATTGTATTATCCGTTAACTTTGTTTAAAATGAATTCCGACCGTTCGGTCGTGCCGTAACCACGTTGGAAATCAAAAAAAGAGGTAAAATAATAATATAATAATCAAAAAAATATTTTTTAGTAAAGTAAAGCGAAAAATCAATCGGACGTTTTCTCTTTGGGATTTCTCATTCTTAATCGAATTGACTAATAACTAAGGTAAAACTAAGGCTAAAATCAACTCGCCTAGTCAAGCTCGTCCACAAAAATAGGTTTTTTGAAAGTTTATCACTTCAATTTCTTATTAAGTAAAATGGGTCATTTTTAAGGTCCAACGCCTTAAAATGATCACCTTTCAAGTAAAAAGAATCAATTGATTCACGCATAAGAAAGAACTACGTAGGTCTGATTTCCTCATCGCAATTGAGGAATACGTAGGAGCAAAGAGAAACACCCTTGCCGTCCCTTGGGACGGACGTGTGGGGTGCTAATACCTTCCCCGCGCGTAAATACAACTCCCGAGCCTTTCACTTAAAAGTTCGTAGATCGCGTCTTTTCCGGTTTTTCCGACGTTTTCCTCAAATAAACGTTGGTGGCGACTCCGCGCGTATTCCTTTCGTGGAACACGCATCCCGCGAGTCACGCGTCGCCCTCCCGCCGAAGGGTAGGTTGCGACACATTGATTGTGTATTCCATTTGTGTCTATATACACGCATGTTATTAAAATGGTCTAGTTAACTTAGTTATAGTATATGTAAATTATTATAAATGGTCTAGTTAACTTAGTTTACCAACTAATAAAAAATAATTTAAAATATAACTTTAAATATAATTTAAATAAAGAAGTTGAAAAGGGTGTAAAAAAACATTAAACAAAAAATGGACATCATTCGTTATCTAAGATCCTTATTTTATATAACGTACTAATATTTTTAAATTCTCTTATAATTACTATTTTCCCACTTATAATAATGATCATGTAAAAAAATGTATTATAAAGTAGTTAGTATTTTAATTTTTAATATAATACTAATTATTTTTTTATATTCTTTATAATATTAATGATATGATTAATTATAAAAATAAAAAATAAATTAATGATGATAATATTAATTTTATAAAATTATTATTATCTTTTATGTATTTATTGATTTTTATTAATATGCATAAAATAACCTTAACAATATCTTTAAATATGTAGTTAATAAATTATTATTTTTCTTCTTACGGATCAACTTGATCCGTAAGTCACTTCCGCATCAAGTTATGGATCAACTTGATCCGTAAGAGGAAAACCAAGCAAGGACAATTTCGTCATTTTTATAAAATGCTGGGTGCACCAGCAATAATGCTGGGTGCACCTAGCAACATTCACCAGTGAATCCCAAACGTCGTCGACGCCGTGGCGATACCCGCATCTGGAAGAACATGGCTTCATTTGTTTCTACCCACTGTATCCTTCCTAGCGGGGTTGGATTTGTGCATGACCAAGATCGTTCTTGTGGTAGAACTAACACTTTACATCTTCAAAATGCTCATAAGAGCCCTAGCTCTCTCTCCTTTTTGCTCTCTGTGCGAGGTTATATTCCTATTCCTTTTCTTTCTCCTACTGTTTTGCTGATTGAAAATTAAGTGTCCAATTTTCTAATATTTTTCTAATGTTGTGTTCATAATGCTTTATCCTACTCTTAGTTGTTGTAATTTATTGCATTCGACTTGTTTTGGTGGCTGAACAATTCTTTACTTTCCTTCTTTAGCTTCAGAAAGTAGATCAGATGTTGTTGTTGTTCAGAGCAAGGGTCGATCATCTTTTTCTCAAACAACTGCTGTGTGTCATCTTACAGGTTCTGTTACTAGAGCCCATGGACTTCGTTTTGCTGTGGTATGTATTAATGCTAAACTACATATAATGTTTGCAAAAACAGATGATGTGGACCACTATCTATTGTACACGAAGGTTCATAACAATGGACTTATATCTAAATTTCCGTTATGCAGACCTGGTTTATGACCGAACATAATGGTGTATATGATCCATGCGTATTTAACTCTACCTAGTGGGGAAAAGTTTTTAGTGCTATATTAAAAAATGAAATTCATTAGAGAAGACTAAGTAGAAAGAAATTAAAGGGGTAGAGGAATTGAGGATAGGATATTATCCTAAAGAAAATACCAAAAATAGAAAATAAGAAAAACACGAAAGAACATATCGAGTGTGTCGAGCACACCAGTCTCTCTATGCATTTGACAAACAGTTCCCTCTAAAATACTCACCGGTCATACTAGCCAAGGATCACAAAAAGCTAAGACCAGTTATTCCATTGAATTACATTACACCATGAAAGGATGTTGCCAACTCTACTACTCCCTGAGCCTCTAAATTGGTTTATTAGAAATTAGTCCAAATGTTTGAAAAATTATATTTCCCCCCAAAATGCTAAAAAAATCCGTACTATATATTTGTTAATGCCACAAACATACATTTGGAGAGCTTTGTGTGGCCTGCAAACTTGTGACACATCATTTGCAAAGAGGATAATGAAAATTCTTGATGATTGATTAAGGGTTTGATGATAATGACAATTTGAAGAAGTGGGAGAATTTCGGAAAATGGGAGATGCAAATGGGATGGTGTTGCAAAGAGGATAAGCATTGGTGATGGGGATATGAAATAGAGAAACAACATAGTAGTAGTCAATCATGAGGAAGTTATGATATTTATGCTATATTTAATGAAATTGTTACCAAACCGCTCTTGGAGGGTGCTTAGGGTACTTTCAATAATTATTCAGTTCAATGAGTATATTGTTTATAATACTGCCCAAGTAAGTTTCAAGTCTGGTGTCTTTGCCATATCATGCCAATGAAGGAATCTAGGATTCTTGTAGTTTAAATTGTAATAAAATTTAGTGGGAAATTTCTACTGTCATTGCTATTATTGGTTTGCAGTTTTGATATATTTTTGCAGATTAATTGGGATTTTTTTATATTGAATTTTCTTGTAGTTGAATTATAGTTGTGTTGAATGACAAACTTTTATTTGATTATGATAGAAATAATGTGCAACCGAGATAAAGAAAGAACTATCAACAAACAGATTTAATGTAGAAAACTCTTGATGGGAAACAACCACAAGCATAGGAGAAGCAATTAACTATATTTAAAATTGATATAATAGAGATACAAAACTACTAAAACCCTAGCCCAAAAGCATACAGGTTCATACTGCACATCTCTGACCCCCAACCCCAAAAGGGATTAATGGTGGGATTTGGTCTTGAGCCTATCGACCTAAGACCTTTGCAGCCACCACAGACCCCAAAAAAATCTAAAAAATATTTTTTCATCAAATTAATTGCACTATAAGCTTTTCAATCTAGGCTAAGAATTGGGTCACCAGATATAATATTATTTTTAAAAAAAAACTATTGTTGGAAACACTTCAGTTTCAGAGATAAATAACAAAAGTTAAGGATTCTTATCCCTGTGGTAGAAAGTGCACAAATTGTTAGCAAGTATGGTGCTTGGTTTTGTATCTGATTAGCATAAGTAGTTGGTTGTTCTTTGTTTTTCCATTGCCCTTTGTTAAAACTTGATTCATGACATACTTGCATGGTGCTCTTTTTGTGTTTTTTTGGATTTATGATAAAGCCCAAAATGTTGTATTTCCTGTTCTTTTGGTAAACTCATGCATGTGACTGGATGTGGACTTTTGTATAGGTTAAGATGCAATTCTTATTGGGGTGTCATCTATAGAAGCAATTTTTTGACCATGACTTATACGTAGTACATCTTGGAATCTGTAGAATTATCTTGATAACGTCTCATTTGGAGTTGACTAGAGATATTTCAACGGGTTTTTTGTAGGGCATGCTAGTGCAGGGATGTATTAGTTGAAACCCGTCACTTAGACCAAAATTATCTCATCCAATTTGTGATCTGGTTATCTGTATAGAACTGCTGTTTTAATCTCAAACTTTTTATTGAGCTCTTCCCTTTTAAATATGTGTTGCATCAGTATAAGTGCTTTTATCATATACAACACAAATCAATTAAGGTTTTTTTTATCATACTAGTCTAGTAAATTTTCAAATAGGTATGCATAAATATAAGAGTTATTTCCCTTCCTCTGTGAAGGAGGTACCCTGAAGTTGATAGGCTTTGGTATGAGGTTTTAACCAATATTCAGAAATAAAAGTTCATCATCTTTTTTCCAAGTTTTTCTTTGTTGTCTAAATTGAAATTATGGGTTGATGAACTTCATGCAGAACATATACAAGTAGCGGGTTTGGATTCGTGGAAGTTGACCGGGGGAAGAGAAGATATTTCAACTTACAATGGTTTGGGTTTGATCATAATTTCTTCTACTACTTCATAGTTCATATCATAGTCATGCTTGTCATGCCATTTAATATGTGTTTGTTTGGTTCAGTTTATTTGCAAAAAATTATGCCTTTCTTATTTGTTTGGAAAATAAGTAACAATGATATTTAGTTATGGCAGTTTGTGAACTGTGGATTGTTGTAGGAATGGTACAGCTACTAAGACGATTATTTGGAAAACCGATCTAGAAAACTATGTACAATATTGTATTTCTAAGACGGTTGTTCCTATAATCGATGTAGAAAACTATGTACAATAATGCATTTCTAAGACGGTTGTTCATAAAACCGATCTAGAAAATCAACTAAAGTAATGTATGTTTAAGACGGTTATACACATAACCGATGTAGAAAGCCACGCACATTCTAAGATGGTTATCCAAATATCCGTCTTAGAAACACTAATATACTAAGACGGGTTCAAAATCGACTTTGTATAGCCCACATGTTTTTACGACTTAGAAAGGCTTATTTGTAGTAGTGTTGGAGCAGTGAAGTAGACCTCATATAGGGCTTCAATGTCAATAGGGTTCAATGGAAGGTGTTTGGGGAGCTTGAAAGTGAAAGAGCCTAAGGTTCATAACAATGAACAAACTAGGGTTCAATCGAAGGTCACGGAGCGTAAATATGTCTACGACTACTAGGTAGGGTTCAAAGAAACAAGAATGCAAAGAGAAGGTCCACGAACATTTGATTTTGATTTTTTTTTACAATTATAATAATTACAAAAATGTCACCGTTTCACTTTTTAAAGTGATCCCTGTACAACCGTCGTAGATTCGATGTCGTAGAAAGTCTTTTTTTCTAGTAGTAGAGTAACAGTGTTAAAATCAAAGTTAAATAATAAGTTGATTTTTCCTTTAGAAAAACAAAAGTTGGTTTTTGTAAAACTTGGTCATTTATTAAAGATTGAGTAGGCAATGGACCATAAATAGATAACTCGAGCTTTCCACCGAAAATACTCGAGCCAACTTCATTGTCACAATTTGTAACTTGACCTATGAGAAACCACAAAAATCTATAACCTTATCCTAATCTCGTATTCTAAGTAATCTCTGGGGAAGAAAAAGCTAAGAACATTAATTCACCTGTGTATAATAAATTTACGTTTTTATTCTTAAAATATGATGACAACTTTTGTATTTACTTTTATTATCATAAAAAATACGCGCGTTTCATATTCATTTTGCTTAACTTATTTAATTAATATTTAATTTTCTACGCCCAACGTTAAGTGTAAGATATTTACGCAGCATTATTAAAGAAAACATATTTACACAGCATCAATAATATTTTATTAATTTAAAAATACTTTTTATGTATTATAAATGTAAAACTTTTACCTTAAGCTCGGGTATGAATTTTTAAAGCAATTATAAATTATAAACATTAATAAACTTATCTACATACTTTTTCATATAACTGACCCGCATTTATAATTGAGTAAAAAAAACACCCTTAGTCACCGAGTCCCGTGTTCCAAAAAAAGAAAAAAGTCACCGTGTCCCATGACTAGTTGATTCTTCAGCCCCATTTAATTGAGTCCGGATTCTCTCAAGGGGTGGCAACAGAGGGCGGGGATCTCCATAAAATTTCGGATTTATAACAAAGAGGCGGAAAAAATGAAATCTAATCCCATTCTCATCAGATTTTTTATTGGTTTTGAAATCCATCCCACATTTTAAAATATATATATTTTTCATATACTTTACAAAAATTATAGATTAAATTATTGATTACATTTTAATTCAATCATTATATATATAATTTAATAAAAAAATAAAAAAACATAAACATATTTAAGAACTAAATTATAATTTACTTAATATTTTTTTATAATTATAATATTATTTAAACTAAAATATATTTGTCATCCTTATAAATAAGAAAATGTTCAAAATTTGCCCATGTTCAAAATTTACCCCTATAAAATTTTTAGTAAGTTTTTTCATCCTCAAACTTAAAATATATCATTTTTCGTCTCGTAAGATCGGATAAATCAAACGTACCATGATGACTTTTCATAACATGTGTATATGATATTTTTTACATTAATTATGTATATAATGAATATAAGATGTGATATTTTTTTAGCATTATACATATAACTGCTGTAAAAAAATCATGCACAAAGGTTTAGATGTACGAAACTTACTCTAAGCAAAAAAAATAATACATTTTTAATTTTGTGAGAATAAAAAACATTAAAAAATTTAGAGAGACAAATTTTGAATATTTTTATATTTATGAGAATAAAAAACTTAACCTATTATTTATTTAACTATTAAAAGGATTATTCTATATTTTAATAATTATAAAAAAATAAAATATAAAATAATTACATAATTATATAAAATCTAGGCCAAAACAGGATTTTCCCGTCAAACTCATTTAAGGCTAGACATGGCAAGAAGACCAGTATGCGTGGGTATCCGTCATAATTCGTCCCGACTTTTAGGGGTAATACCTGAGTTGATCGGACATGAATTTGGGTTTGAGTTTTTCACGATAATCAAAAGTCTTTAGAATTTTTACATAATTTAATGAAAAAGGTCTAGAATTTTTATTACTAGTTAATTTTATTTTAGAATTTTTACATAATTTAATATTATTTTCTTAACGATTTTTGTAGACACATGCGCTATAATAAATTTATTGATATATAAATAATTAAAAATAAATATTTAACAATCAATTTATTTTTTTTAAAATCAAATTTTTAATATTATTTTTATAAAATAATTATTTTTCTAATTCAAATTGGGTATGAGACAAGTTTAAGAATACCCAATATCAACTGGTACAGGAATGAGATAAAAAAAATTTAATCCATGGGATATATCAAGTAAGGATATCAAAGTCGGGATTAAAAATTGGAATGACAATAGCCACCTTGTCCATTGTCATGTCTACTCAAGGCTCAAACAGCTAGCTAGAGGGTTCTAAATAGCCCCGTTACGAGAGAGAAAGACTCAAAGGTTTGTGTGGCCACAAAATTCTTAAGTATTTATCTATGCTACCGGACCTACCCGGTCCTGTAAGGAGTCAAATCCCATCGAATAGTATTGAGCACATATCTAAATATAACTAGACAGGAGAAATAAGTGCCTTCCATAAATATTTTTTTATGGTTCCATAAATATTTTTTTATGGTTCCATAAATATTTTTCAGGTGTTTTAGTTTATATCCAAATTTAAAAGTATCAATTAACTGTCAGAAAAGTAATTTCATTTACTAGTATCACATTTATATACTTCATCAATTCATAATTATACTTTAATTCTTTTAATAACAACATTTTAGTTAAAAAAATATTATTAATATTCTAAAATATATACATTATCATGAACAATAAATAATCGGAATATTAATTTCTAATCTACGAATTTGGTTGTTGTATTTTGTTTCCGAGATATTAATTTTCAGATTTAAAAAAATTCTTAATTTCGGTATAATTCTTTTCGAATACGTTTGTTTAATTTAACGGATGACTAAATGATGTGTCAGTATCGTAAGGACGTGGAATTACCATTTAACAATTAAAAAAGAAATAAACACATGCACTGTTACGGGTTTATTTAAGCAATAGCTCTTGTTTGTAGGGTGCCTCAAACTACTATGCGACCATCCCAACGATCACCACGATGCGGCCGAGCTCGTAATCAATGAAATCATGGTGATTGTCTCTCAGATGCCATTCCGGAGAGGCCATGGGGGAGGGAGGAATGAAGATGAAGGGAAATTCTTGGTTCCATCATAAAAAATGTTAAAAAATAAATGTCCTGGTGCACGAAATGTTAAAAAAAAAAGTCCTTGCGTGCTACAAAATTCAGATATCATAAGAAATGTTAAAAAATAAATATTTATAAAACAATTGTTAGACAATTTTTAAATAAAAGGGTTGAATAGATCATGAATAATAAAAACAAATATCTAAAGGGAGATTAAATATGATATTTAGTTGAAGTTAAATTTATATAGGATTTAGTTTAAAATTTAAGAGAATTAGAGAAAAAAATTATTTTTTATATAAAATTTAATGGTGATACACTACAACAACAACAACAACGCCTTATCCCACTAGGTGGGGTCGGCTACATGGATCAACTTTCGCCATAATGTTCTATCAAGTACCATACTTCTATCCAAACCATTAATTTCGAGATCCTTTTTTATAACCTCTCTTATAGTCTTTTTGGGTCTTCCTCTGCCTCGAATTGTTTGTCTTCTCTCCATCTGGTCTACTCTCCTCACTACAGAGTCTACCGGTCTTCTCTCTACATGCCCAAACCACCTAAGTCTATTTTCCACCATCTTCTCTACAATAGGCGCTACGCCAACCCTCTCTCTAATAGCTTCGTTTCTAATTTTATCCTGTCGAGTCTTACCACACATCCACCGCAACATCCTCATCTCCGCTACACCTACTTTATTCTCATGTTGGCTCTTGACCGCCCAACATTCTGTTCCGTACAAAATCGTCGGTCTTACCGCAGTCCGATAAAACTTTCTCTTTAGCTTGATCGGTACCTTTGCATCACATAACACCCCCGATGCTTTTCTCCATTTCATCCATCCTGCTTGAATGCGATGATTCACATCCCCTTCAATTTCCCCATCATGTAAAATTGCTTTGCATTGACATCATAAAATCATAAATCAGGGTATGTATGATTTTAAGGATAATTTTGTAAAAGTAAACTAACTTATTGATGAGTTCTGATTGGATGACAATATAATAGTATATATAGTATTTTGTTTTTTTATATAAAATATTATATAATTAACAACTTAAATAGTATTTAAAAAATCAGTGTTGAAATTTGCTGTGAGCAATCCAGGTTTCATTATTAAAAATAATAACTTTTTATATAATTTAATTTATAATCATGGTATATAAGAATGAGAAATTTAATTTGATTGAATTTTGGAATAGTTGTGATTCTTGATGTCTGTTGACAATATTTCTGAGTAGATATTAGCTAGTGAATATTAGCTAGTTGATACAGTACCAAATTGTAAAGGAAGCTACACTATTAGAAAATACACTTTCAACATCGGTTATTTAGAACATTCTACATCGGTTCTAAAACCGATGTTGAAAGTGACGATGTTGAATGTATGAATGTTAACATCGGTTTTGGAGAATCGATGTTAACATATATATGACAACATCGGTTCTCTAAATAACCGATGTTAAAAACAATGAACAACAGCAAAAAAAGTGCACGCATGATGAATGTTGACATCGGTTTTCCAGTAAAATCGATGTTAATATGTTAGTTTAACATCGGTTTTTTAGAATAACCGATGTTAATGTATGCCCTTAACATCCATTTTTCTAGAAAACCGATGTCAACGTTGATGATGCTTACACTTATTTGGTGTAGTTCTTTGTGTATAACATCGGTTAATTATAAATAACCGATGTTACTATTCAAATATTCACATCGGTTATTTATAATTAACCGATGTTAATGTACAATAGTTGACATCGGTTATCCACAGATAACCGATGTTAAAATACAAACGCTGACATCGGTTATACACAAAAAACCGATGTTAATATACAAACGTTAACATCGGTTTTCTATTATAACCGATGTTGGTTATGATATTAACATCGGTTTTTGTTAATAACCGATGTTGTTTTCAAATTTTTTTTATATATATACTTTCTGTTTTTACAATAAACCCAAAATTGTACCTGTCAAATGCAATTTCAGAAGGCCCAATTCACAGCAAATAAACGTTTTATTCTACTTTCAAGCAGTTTTAATGATAATAAACATCAAATAATTGATTTATATATTATAAAGAACTATCAACAAATGAATTGAATGTTCGTGTTACATAGAAAATGTAAAAAATGTCAAAAATGTTAAAAAAAATGTCCCTAAATCCTAGGCCTGATCTCTAACTCGGAGATAAAACTGTGCTCACTGAATCCGCAATGCTTTTAATCTCTCGGCTCCAATGGTCTAGGGTCGTTAAAATACTGCATGATTAAATAAATCATATTAAGTTAATAATGTAATACAAATTATAAATAAATCAATTTTCTTTGAAATAAACTTATCGCTTCCCAATTATTTCTAAAACTTCCTAAAATGATGGTGGACATCCAGTGCATGACATAGTAGCCGCACTCAGTAGTTCCTTTTTATCTATTACACTAAATACATAATGAAATTTGGATATTAATTAAACAACTAGTGTACATACACATAAAGAAATATATATAAGTGGAAGTTTTATGTAAATGACGTACCTTGACGACAATCCACCTAGCAGGAGCCTTTGATTTAGGCTGTGGAGCATCATCAAGACCCTTGATAGCACTGTTCCATATGAGTAACAATTAAAAACTGGTGTTGTACGTTGAGGTATTACAATGCAAATGTATTGAAAAGAATACTAACCTATTAATAATCCCCTTAAGGTAGTTGTCTGGCCTGTTATGCAATGAACAAAACCAGACAACTAAGTGTTCCTTGGGCAGGATGACCACCATCTACCAATGTCCGCTGCAGTGGAACCTAAAATGGGTTAGTACATTAGTAACATTAATTAAATTTTGTTATTTTGTGACTTACCCATTTAGGTAGGCTCCAAGATACACATCGCATTGTGAACTCTGCATCCAACTCTTTATGTAACTTTCAGATTCAAACTGCGATTTCCCAGACCTCTGAATGGACTGAGGCTCGAGGAATCCATAGATATCAGAATTCCCCGCTCGCATACATGTTTCAGTGAGATGTCTGTTTATGTTAAGTCAAAGTTAAATATTTATGAATTGAAAGCCATAACTTAGGTAAATAAAATCCTTTTATATAAAGACTTACAAAATCCACAACTGTAACACTGATATGATGAGACATTGACCACCGTGTGCGATTTCGGAGAGGTCTTCGTGCTTTATGTATAGGGGAAATCTGGATTAACGACCCCGAACACGGTGGCATCCTATCTAACCTGATAAGGCCTCAAGAAAAGCTCTGGGATGGTCAATGTCATCAGATAAAGCGGATCATCGACCTCCGGATCGGGCTTCGGAGGTGGTTTTGGCGGAGACACAGCTACCTATTCATGAAACAAAGTTAAATAGCCAAATTTAAGGCACGCTTAATGAATTAATTTAAAAAGAAGAAACATATAGTAAGGACAATAAGTACCTGGTGTGATAAAGACTTGATCAGATGTGTCGGCCAAGCAAGGAAGGTGTGAAGTACCTGCCCCACTAAGGAAACCTCAGCAGTGGGTACAGGAACTGGAGCATCTGCATCTTTAACCTCGTCCACACTCACCTACCTTTACTTGGCCAGACAACAAAGGAGTGTTATGAACAAGAGTCGATCCCTCATAAACTCTCCCCACGGCAACCAGGCGGGCAGGATCTGCTTCTATGTACAAGCCGCACCTGTCAGAGTCACCCGTCTCAGGATCGTTTCCTGAGGGATCAACACAACTCCCCTTTGTGCTCACCCGAGGACCGGAGGGACCAGGACCAACTAGAGGCTCAGGAGGTGCCTGAGATTGCATCTGTGACTGAAGCTGGCTGAAGGATGCCATGACCTGTCTCGTCACTTTCTTTGTGATGGACTCCTCTAGCTAGTCCCTGATCTGTTGGGTCAGCTGCTATAATTCGTCAGGAGGCAGGGAGGAAATGCTGCGGGACGTTCGTTGAGCCAATCCAAAGTATTGCTTGATGGTGACACTAGCTCCAGCAGCACGGACACGTCCAGGGTGCTCTGGACGTCTAATAGCAGCGGCCAGAACATCCTGACGTCCATGGGGGACGAACGATCCCTGTGTGGCCTGCTCCTCAAATGAATCCTGCACAGAAAACACATAGTGGTACATGGCATTCTCAAAATATTCAAACATAATTGTAATGGTTAGTTGAAAATGACTTACAATCTTCTCAGCGATTTCCTTTGCTGCCTCAGTCGTCATCTCCCCTGTCTTCTTCGTGCGGGCCATCTTCCACTTCACGTGGCGTTTGACCGGGGATGGAGGGTCGATGACGCCATCAAGCAACACTTATGCATACAGGATGCTGCTGCTGCATACAGGATGCTGCTGCTGCTGTCCTTTGCATACAGGACAGCAGACACTTGTGTTGAAGAACCAAGCCAATTCATATTGTTGTTGAGGTTATACGAATCGGCTCTCCACGCAATCGAGAGAATGTTGCTGCTGTCTTGTGGTCACTATGCACCAGAGATCCACTGCAATTAAAACTAGCGAAAGAACATGGTGCAGAAGCAGCACTGCAGGAGTTGTCAGAAAATGGAACTAATAGAGCTAAGATAAAAGTTGGAAGCATATTGGAACTCTTGCAGCGAATGGAAGGGGTTGATAATCCGCAGAGTTCATAGTCTCAAAGTATGGAGGCTGGAGGGCATTGAAGGAAGGCATTAGAGGAAGCCAAGACTCTATTTGGTGGAGGGACCTGCTATCAAGTCAGCAGCAACAGCAGAACCAGGTAGTCAAAAAGGAAAGAAATTGGAAGGTGGGAGGTGGGGAGAAGTTAAGATTTTGGGAGGACCCTTGGACACAAAATGCTATACCATTAATGGACAAATAACCAAGGCTGTACCGAATTTCTGATCAACAGAAACAAACCATTATGAATATGGGGAATAACACCAACGGCGGATGGGAGTGGAAGCTATCTTGGAGGACGACTCTTTTTGATAGTGAAATTCAAATGGCAGATAATTTCCTTGGAGAACTATCACAGCAGCAGATTCAGCCAAATAGGGAGGATAGGTGCAGCTGGAAGCATGATCAAACTGGATACTACTCAACAAAAAGCGGATATGACTTGATATGGGAAGCACAGATGGGAGCTAATCAGAATTTGGACTTTGTGGACATTTTGAAGCTCAAAATACCAAGTAAATCACTGGTTTTTGCTTGGAGGCTAATTAGGGACAGACTTCCAACTAGGATGAATCTTAGAAGGCGGCAGGTTGTGATAATTAAATGAGGTACAATGCCCATTTTGTGGAGATGTAGAGGAGGAGCCTGCCCATTTAGAAATATGGAGACATACTTTGGAACACATTTTAATCAGTGGTCCTCCAACCTAAAGGAAGTGTTTAGTAAATAGGCTGTAGAGGATTCACAATCTATGTATTAATTAGCTTGTTGTAAGTGGTTCTGTTATAAAACAACAACCAAATGCACATTTATATCTACCAATGTAATCTTAGTACCACTGGTAGTTTTCAATATATATAATATCTAATTTTGCTGAGCAAAAAAAAAGGGAATTTGCGGACAAGACAACTGGAGAAAGGCTTTGCCCAGCCCTACAACTATTGGTCTAGTAATTTATCAACAACATTTTTTGATTAGGGTAGCAGTGCAGGGTTATTGTATTCTATTTAGATTGGCACCTGATTCGTAGGACCTATGCTTCTGCTAGTCTGCTGGTTTCTACCTTGTATATTTAGTACCTCTGGTACTCACAGTTATTAATACAAATTATAATTTTGCTGATAAAAAAAAGATAATACAAGAGAGAGAGAAGGGCAGTGGCAGTCACAACATATATATAGAGAAGGGCAGCAGATAAAATTGCAAAAACATTCAACACTAACAATGAACAAGTTATGAGAGTTTAAATCACAGTAAATACTTCAAAGATATCAGTCCAATGAAACAAAGGTCATGTAGACAGGCATAGCATAAATTACAAATATACCAGTAATGCATACAACAACAATTTCAAATTAGTTTTTGAATCAAAGATATAAATACCTGACTTTGAGGCTTCAAAGATATAATCAAAGCGCTTCCGCAGCAACGCCAATTAGCAGTAGTAAATGATAGCCCTAAAAAAAACCATACAGAAATTAGCCACAGTGTATTTAAAGCCTCTTATCAACAATATGACTCTCACTTCATGGTGATAAATTGACTCTCAAAAGACATTATACTTAGAGTGTATTTAAAACCTTTTTCAGTCATTCTATCAAACAGCTCATTGACAATTTTTTAAGAATACATATCATATGAATCTAAATGACAGACCTCTATCCCAAGTGGAAGTCACTCTTAAGAAATCTCTTCAAGTTCAATTGTGGGAGGCAGCTTATGCATATGAATCTATGTTGAGACAAAAGGCTAGAATTAAGTGGCTAAAAGAGGGAGACAACAACTCTACTTATTTTCACAGATTGATCAATCATAGAAGAAAAAAAAATGCTATTCCAGGTATTTTCATGGATAGTGTGTGGATTCATGAACCTTGCAGGGTTAAAAATGCAGTTGTCCTTTATTTCAAAGACAGATTTTTGGAGGATTGTTCTAACAGGCCAACACTAGATGGTGTTTACTTCTCCTCTCTGGATCTAAGAGACAAAGAAAGCCTTGTGTCCAGATTTAATGAATTGGAGATCAAATCTGCAGTTTGGGATTGTGGAGGGGACAAAAGCCCTGGCCCGGATGGCTTCAATTTTAATTTTATTAAACACTTTTGGGAGATTTTGAAACCAGACATCATGAGATTCATGGATGAATTCTATTTCTAATGCTTCCTTTATAGCCCTCATTCCAAAGATTAATGACCCTCAATCTTTCAATGATTATAGACCCATCTCCCTTATAGGGTGTGTCTATAAAATTATGGCAAGAGTTTTGGCCAAGAGGCTGGCTGCTGTATTACCTCACCTTATAGATGAAAGGCAAACAGCTTTTATGAAGGGGAGACACATTCTTCATGGTGTTTTAATTGCCAATGAGACTATAGCTGAGGCCAAATCTAGAAGTAAACCTTGCATGGTCTTCAAAGCCGACTTTGAAAACGCATATGACTCGGTTTCTTGGGGTTTTCTTGACTACATGCTTAAAAGGATGGGATTTTGTGAAAGCTGGAGGAAATGAATAAATGGTTGTCTAAATACTGCAACTATATCCATTTTAATTAATGGGAGTCCATCTAAGGAGTTTACTCCTAAGAGAGGTCTAAGGCAAGGTGATCCCCTTGCACCTTTTCTCTTCAACATTGTAGCGGAAGGTCTCACAAGCTTCATGAGGTCAGCTGTGTCCAAGAACCTGTTCAGAAGCTACCTAGTGGGATCTTTAAAAGAAGAGGTGAACATCCTCCAATATGTTGATGATACTTTGTTTTTTGGAGATGCTACTAAGCAAAATGTGAGAACCTTAAAATGTGTTCTGAGGTGCTTTGAGGAAGCATCTGGTCTCAAGATAAATTACTCTAAAAGCCACTTTGGTTGTTTGGGTAAATCAGCAAGTTGGTGCAGGGAAGTTGCCCAATTCCTTAATTGCAGTACTTTGGAATTTCCTTTTACTTATCTTGGAATTCCAGTTGGGGTGTCCTCTAAGAGCTGGATCGTGTGGCAGCCTATTGTAAGGAAGTTTGAAGTCAAACTTGCAAAATGGAAGCAAAGAACTCTATCAATGGGGGCCAGAATCACTCTTATTAATTCTATCCTCTCAGCCTTACCTATCTACCTTCTATCCTTCTTTAGGATCCCCAAAAAAGTGGTGCAAAAAATTGTCTCCATCCAGAGAAATTTTCTGTGGGGAAGTCACCAAGAGGCCAGTAAGATTCCTTGGGTGAAGTGGGACAAAGTTTGTCTTTCTAAGAACAAAGGGGGTCTAGGGATTAAAGACTTATCTTTATTTAATGCGCAGGACAGACCCTTGGGGGATGATTAAAGACTTATCATTTGAAGCAGCAGTTGCATCAAATTGATATTTCAGCCCAGGACAAACCCTTGGGGGATGATGAAGTGCAGACCATGAAGTCCATTCAGCAGGAATTGTGGGAGATTTCTTTTTCTCATGAATCAATCTTGAGACAAAAATCAAGGATCAGATGGCTCAGGGAAGGTGATAATAACACGACCTTTTTCCATAAATCTATCAACTTCAGAAGACACTACAATGCAATTCAAGGTATGTTCATTGAAGGCACATGGGTTCAGAACCCAAAATTGATTAAGGATCAAGCTGTAAGCTTCTTTTCTGCCAGATTCTTGAGGGAGGAGTTGATTGCCCCATTTTCAGATCTTCATCTTAGGGAGGCTGTGTGGAGTTGCAGTGGAGATAAATGTCCTGGGCCGGATGGCTTCAATTTTAACTTCATCAAAGAGTTTTGGGAGATTTTCAAACCAGATTTCAGGAGGTTTGTAGATGATTTTCATGTCAATGGAAGATTTCCTAAGGGTAGTAATGCATCCTTCTTGGCTTTAATTCCTAAAATCAATCACCCACAGTCTTTTGATGACTATAGGCCCATCTCCCTCATTGGCTGTATGTATAAGATCATTGCTAAATTACTGGCCAATAGGTTAAGAAAATTATTGCCTGGACTCATTGATGAGAGACAAACAACTTTCATAAAGGATAGACACATCCTTCATGGAACTTTGATTCTCAATGAAGCAATAGAGGAAGCTAAAAGAAGTAAGTAACCAACTTTGGTGTTTAAGGTGGACTTTGCAAAGGCTTATGACTCTGTTTCATGGAACTTTCTGGATTATATGATGGTCAGAATGGGGTTCTGTCCTATATGGAGGAAATGGATCAATGCTTGCAATCAATCAGCTTCTATATCCATTCTCATAAATGGCAGCCCCTCAAATGAATTTGCCCCTACTAGAGGTTTGAGGTGTAAATCATGAAGATTTTGATGATATCAAGAAGAATTTGCTTGAGAAAGAGGGAGGTGTAAATCATGCAAGCTTTGATGGTGTCGAGAAGAAATCACATGTTTGTCATCATCAAAAAGGGGGAGAATGTGAATGTATGTATACATGATTTTGATGATGTCAAAGAAGAATCTAACAAGGCTGCTTCAAATGATAAGCATTTGCTTCAAGAATAATTCAAGATTGCTTCAACAAACAAAGCCTTGCCTTAAAACAAAGTGCTTTCAAGACATGCAAGGCTCTGGTAATCGATTACCAGGAAGTGTAATCGATTACCAGAAGACAGGGTTGAGAAATAGCTATTGAAAAAGGTTTTGAATTTGAATTTTCAACATGTAATCGATTACCATATGTTTGTAATCGATTACCAGCAACGAAACTTTGGAAATTCAAATTCAAAAGTCATAACCCTTCAAATTATAACTGTGTAATTGATTACACAAACATTGTAATCGATTACCAGTGGAAAGTTTTCAGAAAATCTGCCAACAGTCACATCTTTTCATTAGATTTGTGAATGGCCATCAAAGGCCTATAAATAGGTGACTTGGGCACGAATTTTATGCAGAGAGTTTTGCTTGGCAAAAATGTCTTATCCTCTCAAAAGACAATGAGAGAGATTCCAAAAGAACTTCATTGTCAAATGCTCTCTCAAGAAATCCTTGATCAAACACTTGCAAAATCTATAAGGATTGTTACATGATCTTCATTGTAATATTCTTCTCTTGAAGAGAGAATTCTTCTTCCATTCTTCTTATTCAATGACATTGGTTAAGAGACTGTGAGTCTCTTGTTGTAAAGGATTCCTGAACACAAGGGATGGGTTGTCCCTGTGTGGTTCAGACTTTGTAATGGATTTTACAAAGATAGTGGAAATCTCAAGTGGGTTGCTTGAGTACTGGATGTAGGCACGGGTTGTGGCCGAACCAGTATAAAACTGTGTTTGCATTCTCTCATCCCTTATCTCATTTATGTTATTGCAATCAATTTTTCCTTTCATGTTTAAAGAACATTATTAAATTGATTGTTGTTGCTTCTTCCGCATTCTAAGCCTATCCCTCTTAAGTTATTGAGGCCACAAGGTCCAACATGAGGCACGGGGACCCCTTAGCCCCTTTCCTTTTCAATATTGTGGCTGAAGGCTTGACTGGCATGATGAGGACAGCTCTATCCAAAGGTCTGTACAACAGTTATTTAGTAGGAAAGCAGAAGGTGCCAGTAAACATTCTGCAATATGCAGATGATACTGTCTTTGTGGGAGAAGCTTCATGGGATAATGTGTTTGTCATGAAGGCAATGCTTAGAGGCTTTGAAATGGTATCTGGGTTGAAGATTAATTTTTCCAAGAGCAGTGTGGGGATTTTTGGTGCTGATACCAATTGGGTTCTTGATGCAGCTCACTTTCTCAAGTGCAGGTAGATGGAGATTCCCTTTCAGCTCTTGGGGATTCCTCTAGGGGCTAAGTCTTCTAGCTGCTTGGTGTGGAAACCTTTGATTAAAAAATTTGAATCAAAGCTGTCTAAGTGGAAGCAGAGAGCTCTATCAATGGCAGCGAAGGTCACATTGATAAATTCAGTGTTAACTGCTCTACCAATTTTTTTACTGTCTTTTTTTAGAATTCCTCAAAAAGTAGCTCATAAAGTGAGATCCTTACAAAGGAATTTTCTGTGGGGGGGCTCTCAAGACCTCACCAAAATCGCCTGGGTGAAATGGAAAGATATCTGCCTTCCAAAGGAGTTGGGGGGTCTTGGGATTAAGGATATCTCTAGTTTTAATGCTGCCTTGTTGGGTAGATGGTTATGGGCTTTAGCCTCTACTCAAGATCAGCTGTGGGCTAGAATTCTTATCTCAAAATATGGTGGCTGGGCAGATCTTAACAATGGCAGTGATACACCTTGGCACTCTCATTGGTGGAAGGATATTCGAAAAGTAAGTAAGCAACCTGAATTTAGCCCTATTCATCAGCATCTGGTTTGGAAGGTAGGGGATGGAAGCATAGTCAAATTCTGGAAGGATAAATGGCTTGGGGTTGATTCAAACCTTGAGCAGTAGTTTAATCAGCTGTTTCTCATCAGTAAACAGCAGACCAGTTCTATCTCCAATATGGGTATCATGTCTCATGGTCATTGGTGCTGGGATTTAAAATGGAGAAGGAACTTATTTGATCATGAACAGGGTGCAGCTGTGGCTTTTATGGAAATCATTAGTAACGTTCACATTCAACCTCAAATGAAGGACACCTTGAGATGGACAGCTGAACCTTCGGGTTTATACTCAACTAGGTCAGCTTATAGATTGATAATCACTGCTAACAGCAATCATCCTCAGGCCAATATATACAAGACAATTTGGAGGCTTAACATCCCTTCAAGAGCTGCGATTTTCGCTTGGAGACTTATCAAAAATAGATTACCCACTAGACATAATCTCCTAAGAAGAAATGTCCCCATTCAGGAGCAGCATTGCCCCTTATGTGGATCTCATCAAGAGGAAGCTGGGCATCTATTTTTTCACTGTAAATTGACTAATGGTCTTTGGTGGGAATCAATGAGGTGGAAGCGAGTGGTTGGACCCCTAGCAGCTTCTCCAACAGCTCATTACACTCAATTCTGTGATGGATTTGGTGCTGGGAAGAATCAAAACAGATGGCACAGATGGTGGATTGCTTTAACAAGCTCAATATGGAAGAATAGGAATCTCCTCATATTCCAAGGCAAAAGATTTGAAACACCAAAAGTCATGGAGGATGCTTTATTCCTTTTGTGGTCATGGTTGAAGTCTAGGGACAAAAATTTATGCACTTCCTTTAACTATTGGTCGTCTAATCTTGGAGACTTCTTTGGCTAAATTAGGTTCTCTTGTATTTGTGGGGGGTTTTGTTGTTCTAATTCTGTAATGGTGGGCGGTTTTAGATGCACTGCATCTATGTAAATCACCAGTAGTACTTCTGGTGCTGTTGTGTCCTATTATGATTAATATATAAATTATCTTTTTCTTTTCAAAAAAAAAAAATTTAATGCGGCTTTACTTGGCAAATGGGGGTGGCAGCTGGCTAACAATCAAGACTAGCCTTGGTCTAGAATTTTAATCTCTAAGTATGGTGGGTGGAAGGAGTTGATTTGTGGTGGAAGGAGGAATTTCACTTCTCAATGGTGGCAGGATTTGAAGAGTATCTTCCAGCAGCATCACAATGAATGCTTAACTGATAATTTAAAATGGAGAGTGGGAAGGGGGTCCAACATCAATTTCTGGAAGCATAAATGGATGGAGGACAACTGTACTCTCCAAGGAAAATATCCCTAGTTATATTTAATAAGTAAACAGCAGAATTCATCAATCAATTCTATGGGAGATTTTGTGGAGGATAGGTGGGAATGGAAGTTATCATGGAGAATGAATTTTTTTGATCATGAAATTCAATTGGCAGCTGATTTCCTAGTTGAGATCGATTCTGTTCACATTCACCAATCCAACAGAGATTTCCTTTGGTGGAAGCCAGACACTAATGGAGTTTTTTCAACAAATTCTGCCTACAAAGTGCTGCAGGAGGCTCACCATAGTGATAGTGAAGACAATGTTCTTAACATTATGTGGAAATTGAAAATTCCCCCAAAAGTGAGTGCTTTTTCTTGGAGACTTTTCAAGAATAGACTTCCTACTAGGGACAATCTTAGAAAGACACAGGTCATACTGCCTTCTTATAGCTGTCCTTTATGTGACCATGAAGAAGAATCGATTTATCATCTTATGTTCAACTGTGAAAAGACTAGGAGTCTTTGGTGGGAGACAATGAGATGGGTTAATAGAGTGGGTTCCTATTCCATAGATCTAAAGAATCATTTTTTACAATTCACCCAGTGTAATAGCAAAGATAGTACCAACAAAAGATGGGAATTTATGTGGCTAGCCCTGTCCTTCTCCATTTGGTACCATAGAAATGCCAAGATATTCAAGAACCAGCCGTTCACTCCTGAAAAGGTCATGGATGATGCCTTGTTCCACACCTGGTCCTGGATAAAATGTGTGGAGAAGGACTTCCAAATGCACTTTAATTTCTGGTCAACCAATCTAAAGGATGTTCTTTCTTAGAGGGGATGGGTTTGTATTTTTGTGGGCTATATTCGGTCTCTCCTAATGGGATGCAGACTGTAATTGTCTTGCTTTTTAACTTTGTATCTTCAGTACACCTAGTACTGAATTTCATATATAATATATTGATTTTTGCTGTGCAAAAAAAAATGTCTCTTTGTAATCTGTAGTACCACTGGTACTTCTAATTATCAATATAAATTATCTTTGCAGTTCAAAAAAAAAAATTAAACAGAACAGTACCATAGGTACTGAAAATAAAAGATACAAGACACAAAAGTGCCACCTTCCAAAAAGCAAAACAAACCCAACAATAACCCAGCACAAGGACCCCAATACATATAATCAGAAATTTAACCAAAGGCCATCATAAGCACCTTTTGAGGTTCAAAAGGAATGCCATGAAACAACAAGGAATTCCTAAGCAATCACCAGACCTTTCTATTTCTATTTTTTACACATTTAAAACTCAAACATATAAAATAAAAACTATATAACGAACTAACAAAGATAAAGACAAAAAAAAGGAAATATAAACTCACCTCAGTTGGTGATGCTGCCCATCATTTCACTCTCACAACAAATAGGAATCATGTACCTGCATGGAAGAAATAATCACACAACACACAATGATCAGAATAATCAAATGCATATAATTAAGCATGATACAATATCAATATTCATGGAAGTAACAATGACTTGTCAAAAAATTGGATGAAATTCAATATGTAAATCGAAGCTTTGTCCCTGAAACCCTCTGTGTAAATCAAAGCTTTGTCCCTGAAACCCTCTATGTAAATTTGACAGCCTCATGTCTCCCTTCCTGAAAACCCACTAAAAACTGCCTAACCCCCCTGCTGTTACTCCATAATTTATTCTGCAATAACTGCTTAAGGCAGTTACATATGGT
The DNA here is from genome assembly GCF_004193775.1 of Glycine soja. Lineage (NCBI taxonomy): Eukaryota > Viridiplantae > Streptophyta > Magnoliopsida > Fabales > Fabaceae > Glycine > Glycine soja. The sequence continues at coordinate 24,927,327 of NC_041015.1, forward strand.
CCTAAATCACTACACATTCAGTTACGATTAACCCTTTGTGCCTAACTAGGGTTTCGAAACATCACAACAAAGACAGACCATTGAACAATGGATTTTCATCATTAACATACAATAGAGACATACCTTCGATGGAAACGCAGACACGAACTCCACAAACGCGAACTCGACAATGTGGTTGCAGTCACGGAAGCGCAGCCCAGTTTGCGACAAACACGAACTAAGGCAGAAGGAGAAACAACAATAAAGCCCTGGGTTAAAACGATGAACGCCTAATGTTAAAACGAAAGGACGTACCTCAATGGATAAGTACCAAAGACGATCTCCACAAACACGATCTCCATAATGTGGTTGCAGTCACGGAAGCGCAAGCGACTTTGACACAAGGAGAAAGAAGAAGAACGATAGGGTTCAAGCGCAAGGAGAAAGAAGAAGAACGATAGGGTTCAAGCGCGGGTTGTGCAATTTCAGAAGTTTAATTTATAATGATAACAACATCGGTTTTTTAAAAATAACCGATGTTAACATCAACTACGTAACATCGGTTATAATAAAACCGATGTTAACATCGACTCGATAACATCAGTTTTTACAAAATCGATGTTAACAATGGCATACTAACATCGGTTTTTCTAAAACCGATGTTAACTAAGTCTACTTATTTACAAAAATGCCACCGCGCTTTCGTTAACATCGATTTTAACTATAACCGATGTTAATTGGGCGATGTAGAAAATTGTTTTTTTAGTAGTGCTAGTTCGCCCAAAGTGAAAATAGTGTAAGTTGTTAACATATTTTGTCAAAAAAATAATCTAATCATTCATGAGACTATTGTTTGTTATGAAGAGTTTTCTTCTCTTCATTTTTACTGTCCTATCCTCTATGGTTTGTGCCTTAAAAAATGTTTCCCTCTTCTTTTTTACGGAATGTTCCCTTGTAATAAGTACCATAATTATTTTATCCAAATGTATTTTTCTCTGTCGAGATTCCTTTAAATTTCATTCATATTCCTTATTAAATTAGTCACATGTGTAGGTGGGAATTGGAGGGGTCATATTGTATTTATGACTGATAATGTTTGTTAATAGGAGGTAACCCTTGACCTTTCTTTCCCATACATGGTAGATCACGTGTTCTCTTTAACAACTCGTTGATGCCTTAGTTTGACTTGTATGACAATGGTGTTGTTACCTACTAGTAATTTTAGGTTTGATTTCATACTATACTAGTACTACCCTAAAGAAATAGACACATTCTATTTGTATTTCCATTTTTCTAAGTACACCCCAATACCCTCCCCTTCCTTTCTACCTCTTAATTACTCATTATACTCTTTTTACTTAAGGGAGTAAACCCTTGAAGCCCCTCTTCCTTTCTGAAAATGTCCTTTTGGAAATAACATGTACATATTCCCAAAATATATACATGAAGATTGTTGACATTGTAAAGACTTATTACATCCTCATATTTGTTAGTTTATTTTTGTTCTAACATTAGTGTTCCTCTAAATCTAATTTAATTATTTTTTCGTCCAATCTTTATTATTCTTTAAACCTAATTTTAAATATCTTTGAATGTGAATTACCTGTATGTACTTGTTGTGTGATGGGTTTTCTTTTCTGCTATGGGGGTCTGCTGGAGAAAACTAGCAGAAATTAGAAGGGACTTGAATATCAGCATATTCATCTTATCCCCCATTAGAGTTCTTAGCACTATTTAGTCTTAAACTTCTTTTGAATTTACTTCAAAACTACAGGGATACCTAGTATTTCTTATTGAGATGGAACTATGAAACTGTAGAGGCTACGAGCCTAGCTAGTTAAGATATCTTGTAATAATTGCAATGGAATAATAAAAGGGAATGAATAAAGTAAGGCGTGATAAAATAAAAACAATGGAACACATTAAAATTTATTTGTCTCCATCTCCCATTCTCTCACTTTCTACCAATCTAAACTTGAATGAGTTACTATTGCGACTACATTGATCTCACTCATTCAATTCAGTACACTATATGGTAGAATAATCATATTTCAATAATAAAGATTATTGGTTGGAAGTATCATTGCCCACATGCTGAAGTTTCTTGTGAAAATGCATAGAATCCAATTAGAATTCTTCTATTCCAAACACTTTGTATTTGAGTGTTGCTTTTGGAAGAAGATAAGAGTAGTGCCAATGGGATTCTTCACCTCATCTTCATTATATAATTCTATCTATTTTAAATGTAACATTGTTGTTTTCCTTAAGATAAAATTTAAAATTGATATTTAAAGAATAATAAAAATTTATATTTAAAGAAAACTAATGACATGATCAAAATAAATTTAACAAACATAGGACTATAAGGTAAGTACTTACAATATCAATAATCTTAAGTGATATTTTATTGTTATAAAAAATGTCTTTCTCGAATAACATATACTTATTTCAAAAATATATTTCGAGAATTATGTATCATTAAAAAAATTCACTTATTATATCGGGATTTTCTTGCCGATTTTAAAGAAAAATTTGACGAAAACACATTTTTTTGGATTTTTCCGTCGATTCTAATATGTAGATAATTACTTTGAGGATAATTACATATGTGAATTTCAAAATTTGCCAAAAATTTCTTGCAGATCTTCTTGCAAGAAATATGTTGGTAAACTTTCCTATGAAATTTAAATTTGCATAAAATTTTGCAGATAAATTTTAGATGATTTTTTTTTAAAATTATAATTTTCAAAATATTCATGTAAATTTAATGTTTATTTACATTAGAATTTTTAACATTAATATAATTTTTCTAATAATATTTTTTTTATTAATCATGAAATACTAACAATCGAAAATAAGAATCTATACAATAGAAAATTTATATAAAATATTACGCTATTAATGTACCGATAAAATTTAAGATGAATTAATTTTCAAATTAATTATTTAAAAAATAAGAATCTATACAATAGAAAATTTATATTCAAGTAATTAATTGGAACAACCAGTTCCAAATCCATACATTTTGATAAATATTCCATAAGATTGAAATGCATGTGTCTTGTCCTGTACGCGATCTCATATCTAAACTCTAGTTTTTCCATGTAAAGTACTACACACATGTCCAAAGGTCCAACCATCCCTAGTAGTAGCGCCTCATGTTCAGAAGACAAATGATCATTTTGATTAGTTCAAAATCACTAGTCAATTAGCAAACAACAACGTAAACATACCATATTTCTATTCCAGAAAAAAAAATGTATACCCATCTTCATCAATAGATAGAACGTGCAAAAAGAGATTATACCAAAAAAAGAAAAAAATTACATACCAAATATGATAGTATTCATTAAATGATTTTATGTATATCATACGTTATTCATATCACCCAAAATGACATATAACCACCAAATACTTAAATTATATATTACTATATATAATAATTTTACTTCACCAAATCTGCTGTAACAAAATACATAACTTCACACCAGTAAAATTATTCTATTTAAAACTTTAATTAATGGAATTAAATAGTTTCAATTCGTAAATTCAAGGAAACAGGGCATTTTGAAAATAAACAGGCCTGCAGAAACAAAATAGTTTGAAGTTAAATACACGAAAAACTTCATAACTTTGAAAAGGAAGAAGCTGCCAATAAGATGGTGTTTGAAAATGAGTGCAAAACTTTGGCTCAATTGCAGTATAAGAGTGAACTCTTGTTGGACATGACACCAGGCACCATTAGGATTAATGCTCAGGAGTGCAAAGCCAATAAGGCATTTGATGCATCATAAAATTACTTGGTGATTACTGATTATCAACAATAGCAAACCAGCATCAGGCAAACAAGTGGAGATAATTTTACCTGCAAGTACTGCTAAAGCTTCACTCAAAACAGATTCTACAAATATTACCAAGTAGGAGTCATGTTATTAATCATAAAAGAGAATGTTATCACTTGATATGAATGCACTGTAGAAGCTGAAAGTCAAGAAGGAACTATGAATCCATTTATAATTATTAAACAAATCTGTCCTGAAAAAAATAGAGAAATTATATACTTTCAATTAACCCTATATGACCAACTATGCAATCATTATAATGGTATACCCTTATCCCTCTGCATGAGGTTTAAGTCCAAGAACAAGATGAGGGTGCTAAAAGATTTCCATTCAACTTGATGAACCTTATCCGAAAGTGAGCTTGATGTTCCCTGAGAATTGCCTCTGCCTAATATCAAGATACACCAGCACGAGAAGGCTATAGTATAGTTCAAGTTCCTTTCCAAGTTCATAAAGCTTGGCCACTGCTTTATCTCTTAGAATTTGTTTGATAGATATGCTTGAAAGAAAAATTGCTAGTTATATAGAAAGATGACATGGTTAATCAGTTATGCCAGTGGTTAGACGTGAGGGCTTGCCACACCTCTCTTGCTAATCACAACACGACAATCACTACCATTGGATACAACAAGGTTACCATTCCTAATCGAGGCTGTCATCCATTTTGCTCATTAGGTATAGTTTTAAATAATAATTATTCAAGCACTGAACCTATAGGAGGTTAATTGAGTGTACTTACTTGAAGGAGAGGGCGAGTAATGACATGTTAGAGTTTGTGGTCTTAGTTCCTTTGTCCCACATCGCTTAGTCTGTAAAACTTGTGTGGTCTTAGTCCCACATCGCTTGGTTTGTAAAAACTTGTGTCTCATTAGTGTTATATATAGAGACACCTTGTAAGTTTTTATGTGCAAGTAATAAAAAGTTCTCCTAGTGTAGCCGTGGACGTAGGCACATACATTGTGTGCTGAACCACGTTAAACTGTGTGTCTTTTTCTTTCTTCCCTTTATTTCTTTCTCTTCTTTTATTGCTCTATACTAACAACTGGTATCAAGAGCTTTTGGTTACTCCACGGGATTTCCTTAGTTTAAAGGAATTAGTGGGAGTCTTCTCAGTTTAGAGGAGGCAGTGGGAGCAATGGCATTAGAAGAGGGGAAGGTGAAGATCGAGAAGTTCGATGGCAGAGATTTCAGCTTTTGGAAGATGCAGATAGAGGATTATCTATATCAGAAAAAGCTGTATCAGCCCTTATCAGGGGTTAAGCCAGAAGACATGAAGCAAGAAGAATGGAACTTGCTAGATCGACAGGCTCTTGGCGTGATCAGATTGACATTAGCCAAGAACGTCGCGTTCAACATCGTGAACGAGAAGACTACTGCAGGCTTAATGAAGGCATTATCAGATATGTACGAGAAGCCGTCAGCAGCCAACAAAGTATACTTGATGCGCCGGTTGTTCAACCTCAAGATGGGAGAAGGTATCTCTGTAACTGATCATATTAATGAGTTTAATACTATTCTTGCCCAATTGGAATCTGTGCAGATTAAATTTGAGGATGAGGTGAAGGCATTGATTCTATTGTCATCACTACTGGATAGTTGGGCTGCAACTGTTACTGCAGTTAGTAGTTCTACAAGGGAGAACACATTAAAGCTTAGTGACATCCGTGACTTGATCTTGAGCGAAGATGTTCGCAAGAGAGATTCAGGAGAATCTTTCAGTCATGTTTCCAATTCAGCATTGAATACTGAAGGCAGGGGAAGGACTACCCAGAAGGGTCAGAATGGTCGAGGCAGATCAAAGTCAAGAGGGAAAGGTCAGAGAAAATTTCAAAGTGACGTTACTTGTTGGAATTGTGACAAGAGAGGTCACTTTAGCAATCAGTGCAAGGCACCAAAGAAGAACAAGTCGCACAAAAACAAGAAGCGCGATGATGATGAATCCGCAAATGCAGCAACTGATGAACTTGATGATGCATTAATTTGCAGTTTGGATAGTCCTGTTGATTCATGGATCATGGACTCAGGTGCGTCGTTCCACACTACTCCCTCTAAAGATTTATTGTCTAACTATGTTTCTGGAAGATTTGGAAAAGTTTACCTTGCAGATGGAAAATCTCTTGACATTGTCGGAAGAGGTGATATCAACATCAAGACCTCCAGTGGATCCCTATGGACATTGCACAATGTCAGACATATTCCTGCCTTAAAGAGAAATTTAATATCTATAGGGCAGTTGGATGATGAGGGACATCACACCACTTTTGGAGATGGAGCTTGGAAGGTAACAAAAGGCAATCTCATTGTGGCTCGTGGAAAGAAGCGAGGATCTCTTTACATGATTGCAGATGAAGATATGGTAGCAGTTACTGAGGCTGTCAATAATTCAACCATGTGGCATCAAAGACTTGGACATATGAGTGAAAAAGGAATGAAGCTTATGGCGGCAAAGGGTAAGCTATCAAGCCTCAAGCATGTTGATGTTGGTGCTTGTGAACATTGTATCCTTGGAAAGCAGAAAAAGGTCAGTTTCTCAAGGGCAGGGAAGACTCTGAAAGCTGAAAAGCTAGAATTGGTGCACACAGATGTTTGGGGGCCAGCCCCAGTGAAATCTGTTGGAAACTCACGCTATTATGTCACCTTTATCGACTACTCTACCAGAAAGGTATGGGTTTATTTTCTTAAAAATAAATCTGATGTGTTTTCTGTGTTTAAAAGGTGGAAAACAGAAGTTGAAAATCAGACAGGTCTAAAGGTTAAAAGTTTGAAATCTGACAATGGTGGGGAGTATGATAGTCAGGAGTTTAAAGACTTCTGTTCAGAACATGGGATCAGAATGATCAAGACAATACCAGGAACACCTGAGCAAAACGGTGTTGCAGAAAGGATGAATAGAACCTTGAATGAGAGAGCAAGGTGTATGCGGATCCAATCTGGCTTGCCTAAAGCATTCTGGGCAGAAGCAATAAACACAGCAGCATATCTCATCAATAGAGGACCATCAGTTCCTTTGAATTATCAGTTGCCTGAAGAAGTATGGTCTGGAAAGGAGGTAAAACTTTCACATTTGAGAATTTTTGGTTGTGTTTCATATATACTGACAGACTCTAATAGTAGAGATAAATTGGATCCGAAGGCGAGGAAGTGTTATTTTATTGGTTATGGATCTGACATGTATGGCTACAGGTTTTGGGATGACCAAACCAAGAAAGTTATCAGAAGCAGAAATGTTACTTTTAATGAGAACTTATTTTATAAGGACAAATTTTCTGCAGAATCTACATGTGCAGGTAAACTGTCAGAAATTTCTGAGAAAGCAACACTTGAAGAAATTTCAGAAAGTGATGTAGCCAACAGAAACCAGAGTACAGGCGTAGAGGTTGAGTCAGAACCAAAACCATCAACTCCTCCAAGAAAATCTAGCAGAATTTCAGTACCACCGGATAGGTATTCCCCTTCATTGCACTATTTGTTGTTAACTGATGCTGGTGAGCCAGAATATTTCAATGAGGCTACACAGGGGAATGACACTATTGAGTGGGAGCTAGCGATGAAAGATGAGATGACATCCCTTCAGAAGAATAAGACGTGGTCTTTAACTAAATTGCCAGAAGGAAAGAAGGCATTACAGAATAGGTGGGTCTATAGGCTAAAGGAAGAATCTGACGGTAGAAGAAGATACAAGGCGAGACTTGTGGTGAAAGGGTTTCAGCAGAAACAAGGAATTGATTTCACAGAGATCTTCTCTCCAGTTGTAAAGATGACTACCATCAGAGTTATTCTGAGCATAGTAGCTGCAGAGAATCTTCACTTGGAGCAGTTAGATGTTAAAACTGCATTCTTGCATGGGGATTTAGAGGAAGACATCTATATGACCCAACAAGAAGGTTTTGAAGTGCCAGGCAAGGAGAATCTTGTATGCAAGCTTCACAAAAGTTTGTATGGCTTGAAACAAGCACCGAGGCAGTGGTACAAGAAGTTTAATGAGTTTATGAACAACTCAGGATTCAAAAGATGTGACATGGACCATTGCTGCTATGTTAAAAAATATACTAATAGTTATGTTATCCTTGTTGTGTATGTTGATGACATGTTGATTGCAGGATCTAGTATGGCAGAAATTAACAGGTTGAAGCAGCAGTTGGCAGAAAACTTTGAAATGAAGGATCTTGGTCCAGCTAAATAAATCCTTGGTATGAGAATTCTTAGAAACAGATCAGAAGGAATTTTGAAGCTGTCTCAGGAGAAATATATACACAAGTTGCTTGACAGGTTTTACCTTGGAGATTCTAAGACCAGGAATACCCCTTTGGGATCTCATTTGAAGTTTTCAAAGAAGCAATCTTTGCAGACAGATGAAGAAAAATGTTACATGTCAAGAGTACCATATGCATCAGCAGTTGGGAGTTTGATGTATGTTATGGTGTGTACCAGACCTGACATAGCACATGCAGTGGGAGTTGTCAGTAGGTTCCTATCAAATCCAGCAAAGGAGCATTGGGAAGGAGTAAAGTGGATACTCAGATATTTGAAGGGTACTTCAGAGATGTGTTTGTGCTTCAGAAAAGGCAATCTCACTTTACAGGGATTTTCAGATGCAGACTTGGGAGGAGATTTTGATACCAAGAAGAGCACCACAGGCTACATTTTTACCTTGGGAGGTACTGCTGTGAGTTGGAAGTCTAAACTTCAAGATAGAGTTGCTCTCTCAACCACGGAAGCCGAGTACATAGCTATCTCAGAAGCAGCTAAGGAGATGATTTGGCTAAAGAATTTTCTCAATGAATTGGGGAAAGAACAAGATGATGCTCCAATGTTTAGTGACAGTCAAAGTGCTATAAGTCTTGCTAAGAATCCAGTCTTCCATTCTAGATGCAAGCATATTCAATTAAGATACCATTTTATCAGGGAGTTGATAAATGATGGAGACTTATCTTTATTGAAGATCTTAGGATCAGAGAATCCAGCAGATATGTTGACTAAAGCTGTTACAACTGACAAACTGAGGCTTTGCATTGCCTCAGTTGGCCTTCAAGGATAATTGAAGATGAAGGCGCTACACTAGGTAAAGAGTCGATGAACTCGTTGCTTACAAGGAGCTGCTAGAGTTTGGAACTTAGACCCCAAGTGGGAGAATTGTTAGAGTTTGTGGTCTTAGTTCCTTTGTCCCACATCGCTTAGTCTGTAAAACTTGTGTGGTCTTAGTCCCACATCGCTTGGTTTGTAAAAACTTGTGTCTCATTAGTGTTATATATAGAGACACCTTGTAAGCTTTTATGTGCAAGTAATAAAAAGTTCTCCTAGTGTAGCCGTGGACGTAGGCACATACATTGTGTGCTGAACCACGTTAAACTGTGTGTCTTTTTCTTTCTTCCTTTTATTTCTTTCTCTTCTTTTATTGCTCTATACAAACATGACAGTGACACAATCCTCTTTACCCATTCCAATATGCACATTCATTCAACATTTAGGTTCTTTATCAATATCTTTTTGGATTAACAACCTTGTTCACAAAAGAAGGCAAGAAGAATGCAGCCAAATGGATCAACACTAACAAAAATAAAAGGCAAGAGAGGAACAAATTAAGTTAGTTGGAAAAAAGAATAAAGCAATTCAAGTAGGCTAACAAGTAGCCTAATCCTTGAACGGAAACTGTTTTAAAAGATTACCCGAGTTATAAAACATAGATGTAGATTAGAAAATGTGAGCAAAGAGAAATAACAACTTACTAAAACTTTTTTTTTTTTAATTTTAGGTGGCTTGGTTTCTCTAATCCTTTGCATAAGTCTTTCGTTCTAAGACATCTCTTTCCAAGTGTGCCCTGCCTCATCTTTGGTTCTAAACAACCGAACTGTGACTGTGACTCTTGCATTGATTGAGAGGGAGGTGTCGTGGAGAACAAGCAGAGAGGGCGAAAAAATTTCAGAACTCAGCAGGAAAATCCACAGAAAAATTACATATTTCTAGTAGTGATTATTTCACATTCATTTACTTCTAAAATTTTGTAACCATGATTCTTACATAAACCGTTTTCTTCTTCTTTGTAGTTTGCAAGCTATCACAGTGTTCTATTTTGTTATACGGTCGGTGTCCCAATAAGGTCTATATCAGCAGTATTGTTTTAGAATTAAGTGGTGTTTTATCACGATGGTACAGGCCAGAAGTAGTCAAAACTTTTAAAAGATAACTCCATAAATTCAAAATATTTGTTGGTTGGAAATAATTAATTAACACGTACGAACGAAGTAAGCATCAATCAACTATAATGATTATCACTAGAGGAACATTATACATCACGAATTACTGCTAAATTACTTGTGCGCATGTTTACTTATGATTATGAAAACAATTATTCCTTGGAGATAAACTGCTTGGTATACCATCTGCTCAACAAAGTGCTTTCAAGGAGGGGTAGGACAATAGGTTTCCTATTCTGGTACATTAGCTGTCAAGTTATTTTTTGTCTTACTCATTCCATTTATAAAAAATCTTAACCTGGTTTAGGCACATAATATTAGAATAAAAATACATTTGTACAAACGATTTATTTTGTACAGAACTTTTTCCTATTCCAAGCACGTAAGAGAAAATAGGAAGAAGCCTCCATCGTTATAGACCATTAAAATCCTATAGCAGAAGTGGTAAACCAACAAAACCTAAAATTCATTACAAAACATCACAGTTAAGAGCAATTAAAGAGCGAGGAAGATACGAGAGCCAAGGTTGAATTTATCCATATATCATGAGTAAAAATATATTTAGACACTAACAACTTTCTAAAAACTCTTAAATAAAAATTGATAATACATATGCAACTTTGAGACTATACTTGATGCATAGCCTCCCCTTGAGGTGGCTCTGCTGCTCGGGAGCGACCCTTGCCAGGGAGCAATTGTGGCGGATGGCCTTTATTAGGAAATATCTTCTACATGATTGCAAATATGCTGTGTATATATTTACTTTCCTATGTTACCTTGATTCTATATTTATTTACCTTATAATGCATAGAATAAATCAGATGCCACTGATTATGGATCACGTCTGTCATGCCTTAGAATTGGTATAGAACATTCTTGTACATGTATTATATATATCATGCAAAGGATCAATGAAATAACAATATACATATTCTATTTCAATTTGCCTTGCTATTATCATACCCTACATCTTTACATTGCTGTCTTAAGATGGCATCAGAGCACGATCTAGAAAATGAAATACCATCAAAAAATTCACCTCAAAAACAACCAAATAGCAGTAGCAACAATTCAAATAAAAACAGTTCTAATATGGATTCCTCAAATCCATACTATATCCATCCTTCAGATCACCCTGGTCATTTGCTTGTCCCAATAAAACTGAATGGCACCAATTACCCATCATGGAGTATATCGATGATCCATGCCCTCACAGCCAAAAACAAAATAGGCTTTATCAATGGATCCATCAAAGCACCATCAGCAGTAGATCAATCTGCAGAGCATGCCCTATGGAATCGGTGTAACAGCATGATTTTATCATGGCTCACCCATTCTGTAGAACCCGATTTAGCCAAGGGAGTCATTCATGCCAAGACTGCGCATCAGGTTTGGGAAGATTTTAAAGATCAGTTCTCACAAAAGAATGCTCCAGCAATATATCGGATTCAAAAGTCCTTAGCCTCTATATCCCAAGGCACCATGGCTGCCTCAACGTGCTTTACAAAAATCAAAGGCCTTTGGGATGAATTAGAAACATACCGCACTCTTCCTACTTGCAACCAGATGAAAGCACATGATGAACAAAGGGAAGAAGATCGCTTGATGCAATTTCTCATGGGTCTTAATGATACCTACCGCACTGTTCGCACCAACATTCTCATGATGTCACCATTACCCAATGTGCGACAGGCCTACTCTCTAGTCATTCAAGATGAGACACAGCGCCAGATGACTTCCGAAACAACGGAGAATTTCTCCATTGCCGCTGCAATCCATAGTCATCCAGACAACCTCTCCAACAAATTTGTCAAAGACAAACACTGTGAGCACTGCAATAGAGATGGCCATACAATTAGCAATTGTCGGACTCTAAAATTTTATTGCGATTTTTGCAATAAAAACGGGCACACAGAGGATCGATGCAGAATTAAAAATGGGACTTACAACACAGGAACTCAAAGCAACAAGCACATCCAATCACAACAGCGACAACAAGGGCCTCGAAGCACTGCACCTAGGACTTTCTCTGCTGCCAATGCAGCAGATTCTTCCAAAAATGCACTTGAGCTATCTGCAGAACAGCTTCAGCAACTTGCCCGCGCATTGAATATGATGTCTCCAAACAATACCTCTGGTAATAGCAATGCTCATGCAAATGCTGCAGGTCTGTCTCTTTTCTCTAATGCCTCAATTAATTATGTATTCACCAAGCCTTGGATTTTGGACAGTGGAGCTACCGATCATATCACATCTGATTCTACATTTCTCTCTGAAACAAAATTTCCATCCATACCTTCTGTCAATTTACCTACTGGGTCTTCTGCTCCAATCACATCTATTGGAGACATGTCATTCAATTCCAATATAACCTTAAAAAATGTTTTGTGTGTTCCTTCATTTCGGTTAAACTTGATGTCTGTTAGCAAGCTCACCAAATCTCTAAATTGTTGTGTCATTTTGTTTCCTGACTTTTGTGTGTTGCAGGACTTGGCTACGGGGAAGACGATTGGCTCGGGTGAACAATGTGGTGGTCTTTATTACATGTCTCCATTACAAAAAATACCTGTCTCTCATCAAGTTTCTCAGCCCTCAAATATATGGCACATGCGTCTTGGACACCCATCTACATCTCGCCTCAAATTATGTTCTCCTTTATTGTCTCCAAACAACATATCTTTTGAGAATAATTGTAATGTTTGCCCTATGGCTAAACAGACTAGATTTCCTTTTCCTTTAAGCACTATATCAACTCATGCTCCTTTTGATTTATTACATTGTGATATTTGGGGTCCTCATAAAGTCCCCACACATTCAGGGGCACGTTTTTTTTTAACTATTGTCGATGATTTTACAAGATGCACATGGGTATTTCTTATGCGATACAAATCAGATTCTCAAAATATTTTGAAATCCTTCATTAATTTTGCTTATACCCAATTTCAAGCTACTGTTAAAGAAATTAGAGTTGACAATGGTTCTGAATTCATGTCCATGAGAGAATTCTTTCAATCTCATGGGATAGAATATCAACGAACTTGCGTTTACACACCACAACAAAATGGAGTTGTAGAACGCAAGCATCGTCATATTCTAGTTGTGGCACGAGCATTACTATTTCATTCTCATCTACCTCTTGAATTTTGGGGAGAATGTGTATTAACTGCTGTTTACCTTATAAATCGTTTGCCATCCCCATTGTTATCCAACAAATCACCTTTTGAATTATTATACAATAAGCCACCATCATTTGATCACTTGAGAGTGTTTGGTTGCTTATGTTATGCTACTATTGTCCAACCTACACATAAATTTGATCCTCGTGCAAAAAGGGGTATCTTTGTTGGATATCCTACTGGTCAAAAAGGTTATAAAATTTATGATCCTGAGACAAAGACTTTCTTTGTGAGTCGTGATGTCAAATTTTGCGAAACCAATTTTCCTTCCATTCCAAACACATATGAACCCAACCTAACTTCATCTCATCCTTCATATGAGGCCATTGATGATTGGCCTTCTCCTACACCATCTCATCATCAATCACAACAAACTGGTATACCTTCTGCACATGAGCCAAATTATCCTTCACACCTAACTACTGAAACATCTTCCGCTGCCTCACCTATAGTTGAACCAACTCTACCTACTTCCCACACTTCAAACACTCCAACTCCCTCCATTCCCCAAGTTCGGCAGTCTCTCCGTGACAAGAACCCCCCGATATGGCATAAAGACTACCACATGTCCACACAAGTCAATAAATCTCCCTCAGAGCCAACTTCTGGGTCAGGTACTCGGTATCCTCTTTCACATTACCTTTCATATTCACGCATTTCTTCTTAACATTGTGCTTTTTTAGCTAACATTACAGCCCACACAGAACCACAGTCCTATGATCAAGCTGTCCATGATCCACATTGGCAAGATGCAATGAATGCAGAATTAGAAGCATTAGAACAAAATAACACATGGAGCCTTGTACCTCTTCCTTCTGGTCATAAGCCCATTGGTTGCAAATGGGTATACAAAATAAAGTACAAATCTGATGGCACGATAGAGCGCTATAAGGCACGCCTTGTTGCTAAGGGATATACTCAAGTTGAAGGCATTGACTATCAAGAAACCTTTTCCCCTACTGCCAAGGTCACTACTCTTCGTTGTCTTCTCACTGTTGCAGCTGCTCGTAATTGGTTCATACACCAATTAGATGTGCAAAGCGCCTTTCTTCATGGCGATTTGCATGAGTTAGTGTACATGGAGCCTCCACCTGGTCTTCGCCGACAGGGGGAGAACGTTGTATGTCGGCTCAATAAGTCACTCTATGGACTCAAACAAGCATCAAGAAACTGGTTCTCTACTTTTTCTGAAGCCATTCAAAAGGCTGGTTATCAATAATCAAAGGCTGACTACTCCCTCTTCATCAAATCTCAAGGTACTTCACTCACAATTGTTCTTATTTATGTTGATGACATACTTCTCACGGGCAACGATCTTCAAGAAATGAAACGCCTTAAAGAGTTTCTTCTCAAGCGTTTCCGTATCAAAGATCTTGGAGATTTGAAATATTTTTTGGGCATTGAGTTTTCTCGTTCCAAAGAAGGTATCTTCATGTCTCAAAGAAAATATGCTCTAGACATTTTGCAAGATTCGGGACTGACAGGCGCTCGCCCTGATAAATTTCCAATGGAACAAAATTTGAAACTAACTCCCACAGATGGAGTGGTACTAAATGATCCAACCAAATATAGAAGGCTTGTTGGTAGGTTAATTTACCTTACTGTCACAAGACCTGACATTGTATATTCTGTCCAAACATTGAGTCAATTCATGCATGAGCCAAGAAAGCCTCACTGGGATGCTGCATTGAGAGTCCTCAGATACATCAAAGGCACACCTGGACAGGGCTTACTATTTTCATCTGCTAATGACCTTACCTTAAAGGCTTTTTGTGATTCAGATTGGGGAGGTTGTCATGCCACTAGAAAATCTGTTACAGGATTTTGCTTTTTCCTTGGAAATTCTCTCATCTCATGGAAGTCTAAGAAGCAAGTTGTTGTCTCTAGATCATCAGCCGAATCTGAATATCGAGCTATGGCTAATACATGCTTGGAGTTGACCTGGCTACGGTTCATATTACAAGATTTAAAAGTCCCACAAGATGCTCCAACACCATTATTCTGTGACAACCAGGCAGCTCTACACATTGCGGCGAATCCTGTATTTCATGAGCGTACAAAACATATTGAAATTGATTGTCATATAGTACGGGAAAAACTACAAGCTGGGATGATCAATCCTTCTTATGTGCCAACAAAATTCTAGCTAGCAGATGTGTTTACAAAAGCTTTGGGAAAAGATCAATTTGTGACATTGCGCAACAAGTTGGGACTTCACGATATTCACTCACCAACTTGAGGGGGAGTATTAGGAAATATCTTCTACATGATTGCAAATATGCTGTGTATATATTTACTTTCCTATGTTACCTTGATTCTATATTTATTTACCTTATAATGCATAGAATAAATCAGATGCCACTGATTATGGATCACGTCTGTCATGCCTTAGAATTGGTATAGAACATTCTTGTACATGTATTATATATATCATGCAAAGGATCAATGAAATAACAATATACATATTCTATTTCAATTTGCCTTGCTATTATCATACCCTACATCTTTACATTGCTGTCTTAAGAGCCTTGACCGTCATTTTACATGCGGCAGCGATGAAAATGGCGTAGAGAATGACCACCACAAGCTTGTAATCAAGGAAATCATGGTTATTGCCTCCCATATACAATTCCAGAGAGGCCATGGGGGAGGGAGGAATGAAGATGATGGGTAATTCTAGCCCACTTCGGAGACTCGAGTTAGTTGGGTAGGGTCAAGAAAGAAATTCTGAGAGAGAAAGAATGAAGATGATAACGAGGAATGAAGACGAAGATGATTGGTTTCGGAACATGCATATTTATACTGAAACAGAAACAAATTTCTTGTGATTCAGCATCCAATCCATTCTTTTCTTTTCTGGGAGTTGGAAGATGCAGTCACACATGCCGGAAATGGAATTACTATCACTATTCTTAAACCAGTAGTGTACCATTTCATTACAATTTCTGGCATCTATATACACACGCCTAACCCACCTTTGCCCATACCCTTTTCATGTTTGAAGAGGTAACATACCAAGCTATGCTGAGTTGGGTTTACTTTCTTTAGTTTGTGAGAGTGAAGCCAAGGTTCTTCCTTTGAATAAATAGGAAAAGGTGATGAACTCCTTCAATGCATTGCTGCGGAAAAGGAATAATTCTTCTCCCATTTTCAAAATAAGACAAGAAAATTCTAGGAATAGTAGAGCATTACCGTATTTGTATGTGTTGAAATTCTGCCCTATATTTCCCTTCTTTCCCTACAATTGGCCCTAGTGTACCTCACTACCTTTTGTTCATATATCCCCTTTTGCTTTTTTTTTCTCATAACCTTCCAAAATTCAGATATCATAAGAAACGTTAAAAAATAAATATTTATAAAACAATTGTTAGACAATTTTTAAATAAAAGGGCTGGATAGATCGTGAATAATAAAAACAAATATTTAAACGGAGATTAAATATGATATTTAGTTGAAGTTAAATTTATATAGGATTTAGTTTAAAATTTAAGAGGATTAAAGAAAAAAATAGATTATTTTTTATATAAAATTTAATGGTGATACACTAATAATGTAAAATTGTTTTACATTGACATTATAAAATCATAAATATCATAAAATCATAAATGAGGGTGTGTATGACTTTGAAGATAATTTTATAAAAGTCAACTAACTTATTATAAATGATGAGTTTTAATTGGATGACAATATAATAATATATATAATATTTTGTTTTTTTTATATAAAATATCATATAATTAACAACTTAAATAGAATTTAAAAAATTAGTGTTTAAATTTTTTGTGAGCAATCCAGGTTTCATTATTAAAAATAATAACTTTTATATAATTTAATTTATAAAGATGATTTATAAGAATAAGAAATTTTGATTAAGTTTTGGAATAGTTGTGATTCTTGATTTCTGTTGACAATATTTTTGAGTAGATATTAGTTAGTGGACAGAATACCAAATTGTAAAGGAAGCTAATTGGCGGAAAGTGAAAATAATGTAACTTGTTAGCATATTTGTCAAAAAAATAATCTTATGATTCATGCGAACATGGTTTGCTATGAATTAAACTTAAAATACTTTGAGACGACGATCGAGAGGCATAGCCCATTACCAATGAATACGTAACCAAAAGAGGTGATTGCAACAACAGTTGAAAGCCATGTCAACTCGTGGAAGTTTGGGATTTGAGACAAGAAAATTTGCAAGATCCCAAAACCGATCGTGAAGGGATTATTTGAAAACTTGCAAGAAGCTTCATGTCCTGTTTTGTGGATCCAAAATGCTTTCCTTATTGCTCTCCCATTACCACATCTCACTCATCATCATAAACCATAAAATGTTATATTTAATTTTTGTAATTTATATGTTTATAATTGTACTCTACCTGATTAAAACGACGTTCCTTTGATAAGAATGTAAAGAAAAAATTTCAAATTCTGAAGATCAGATTATAAACTTCTAAAATAAAACATCAGGCCTATATGTTATGGAAAAAGTTAGACACAATCATCTCATTTGCACATTGTGATAAATACATAAAATAATATAAGCTTTAGTGCTAATTATTTTACGTACACCAAGCTTGTGCACCAAGTTATTGTTCCACCTATTATCAAATAACGATATGGAATCAACCAATTGAAATGGGGAAGAAAAGAAATGCAAATGTATAACCTGGTGACCTGATTCCATTAAAGTGAAGTATTTCAGAGAATAAAGTATGAAGTTATAATTACAACAAAGCCTTATTATATCCATCATTATCCCACAAGGTCTATAAAATTATAATTATCGATTAAAACTTAAGCAAATTTTAATAATTTCATGATTTCTTGTGTGATATACGTGTATTTCATTGAAAACTGATTTTTCAATTAACAGGCCTAATTTTATATTTTATTCTCTAAAGTGCAGCTTTACAAGTGCATAACTTACAGAGGTGTTATCCTTTGTTGTTTTGGATATTTAACTTCTCGAGTCAGCAGCTCACTTTAAAAGGTAAAATAAGTCATTTTTGTCATTGATGACAAAATCAATTGTTGATATTCTAACACATTTAGGATTTGTTATGCATGTGCCCATAAAATCGCCGGTTTATTTTCTCATCAACATCTACTTACCCTCTAAAGTGAGTGAGTTGTTCACTTTACTAGTCAAATCCATTTTGGAGGAGTACATTAATTATTTGTCAACTATTTTATTAATTAAGAAAAAAATAAGGTACTGGAATAATTAAATAATGGAAGTGTACAATACCTAATTAAGTATGTCTTGACAGCTTGCATATAAGTATAATTTCTATTGTCAGTGACAGGGTCTGGATATCTGTTACAATCAGCTACAAGATCGCAAGTAAAAATAGAAACAGATGAAAAGGTGATGATACTAGCTATGTCAGCTATCCATCCTAGTTGGGCAATGGCCCATGCCAGAGCCAACACCCACAGTTAATGTGTGTGCTAACTATCAATGCATTCCCTGCAAACAAAACACAAGCAACGCAAATATGTTTTGTTTAGCTTCATTATGACACTACTACAAAAGCAAGAATTAACATCGTCAAATCTACATCGGTTATTAAAAAATCAATGTAGTAAATTTCGCGGTGACATTTTTGAAATTTACACGAACTTTTTGACATGTTAACAACGATTATTGTAAAACCGACCTTGATATGCATGTTACCACGGCGATTTTGAAAAAACCGTCTTTGTTTGTAAGCAGACCATTACGATTTTGTATACCACACGTCTTTGTATACTCACTTTTCATTTTCTCTCTCTCTCTTATCTTATCTTCTCGGTACTACGAACGTTTTGTATACACAAATCCTTCATTTTCTCTCTCTATCTCTTATCTTATCTTCTTCGCGATTCCAGAACCTTCCACAGCCTTAAGCCCCCGCTCCGCCTCCCTCTTCCCAACGTTGCCGTATCTGCCGCCTCCTTCGTCCTCTGCCTCCGCTGCAACTCGCTGTTCCTGGACTCCTCCATTGCCCTTATCGACTCCACCACCGGCCACCGCCTCTCCTACGGCGAGCTCCTCCACCGCGCCAAAACCTTAGCCTCGAACCTCACCATAGTCCTCAAACTCACCAAAGGTGACACCGCACTTGTTCTCTCCCCAAACATCCTCCAAGTTCCGATCCTCTACTTCGCGCTTCTTTCTCTCGGCGTAGTCGTCTCCCCCGCGAGCCCTCTCTGCACGTGCTCCGAGATGACGCGCTTCTTCAACATCAGCAACCCCACAATTGTTTTCACAGTAACCTCAATCGTTGAAAAAACACGCCAGTTTCAAGTAAAAACCGTGCTACTTGAAGAGGAAGGAGCCAACAGTGGTGCTCTTTGTGATGGAAGCTTGCTTGTGGGGCTTCTATGAAGGTTGGATCTTTGAGCTTCAATGAGGTCCTTTAATGGTGATTTTCCACCATGGAGATGCAGCGGAAGACAAAGGAGAAGAGGTGAGAAGAGGCGCCATCCACTAGGGAATAAGCCATGGAAGAAGGAGCTTCACCACCAAGATAAGCCTTGGATAAGAAGCTTGGAAGGATGCTTCAATGGAGGAAAAGAAAGAGGGAGAGAAAGAGAGAGGGGGGAGCACGAAATTGAAGGAATAAAAGAGGGAGAGAAGTGGAATTTTGAAGTATGTCTCACAAAACTCTCATTCATCAAAGTTACAACAAGTGTTACAGATGCTTCTATTTATAGACTAGGTAGCTTCCTTGAGAAGCTTTCTTGAGAAAACTTCCTTGAGAAGCTTCTTTGAGAAAACTTCCTTGAGAAACTAGAGCTTAGCTACACAGACCCCTCTCATAACTAAGCTCACCTCCTTGAGAAACTTCCTTAAGAAGATTCCTAAAGAAGCTAGAGCTTAGTTACACACACTTCTCTAATAGCTAAGCTCACCTCCTTGAGATGAGAAGCTAGAGCTTAGCTACACACCCCCTATAATAGCTAAGCTTACCCCCATGACAAAATACATGAAAATACAAAAAAAAGTCCCTACTACAAAGACTACTCAAAATGCCCTGAAATACAAGGCTAAAATCCTATACTACTAGAATGACCAAAATACAAGGCCCAAAAGAAGGAAAAACTTATTATAATATTTACAAAGAAGAGTGGATCCAACCTTGACTCATGGGCTCAAAAATCTACCCTAAGGTTCATGAGAACCCTAGGGTCTTCTTTAGTAGCTCTAGCCCAAGCCTCTTGGAGTCTTCTATCCAATACCATTGGGGGGTAGGATTGCATCATCCCCTCCACCTTGGAAAGGATTTGACCTCAAATCCCGAGGTTCTTCATACTCTGGGCTCCTTCCCTTGACACCTGTAAAAAGAATAAAAACATATATATTAGTGGTGTTGGGTATGTTAGAGTAGGTTAAGGTCTGAAAACCCATTTCCTGGGCATCTTCCCATGAAGGAACATGGTTCCTCACCAACTCAATGAGTGATGCTACAAGTATAGAAAAATATGGGGCAAACCTTTTGTAAAAGTTTGTTAAGTCATGGAAGCCCCAAATTTTTCTTATACTTGGTGGAGTGGGCCACTTAGAAATGACCTTTATTCTCTTAGGGTTCATGGGAACCCCTTGATCACTATTTGAAAAATTAAGAAAAGTAACGCAATAAAACATACCTTTTTCTGTATTTTCATATTGATTATTCCTACCAAAAAGTATGACAAACCTAAGGTGTCCCATATGAGTACTTAAGTTTGTATTGAAACTAAAAATAAGAACAAACCTACCTAATGGGTCCCTATGTACACACACCATGAAGATGTTGGGTGCACAAGTGATTTTACAAAAGAGGGTTGCACTATTCAAAACATTCATCATACCACCTATTTTAGGGACTTGGTGCCTAATAATACCTATTTTGGGCCCCAACAAAGCACAAGGATTTAAGCTCTTGCAAACCAAACCCTCATCCAAAAACTTCTTTACTTGAGGAATAAACTCAAGCCCAAGAGGTGTAGCAATGCTAGCAAGTGTCTTTTTACAAAAGATAAAATGTGGAGGTTGTCTAAGAGGGAAAGTTTCTTTAATGTTTGTCTTTATTGTAAAATGAGTTTCCTTCTTAGCTAAACTCTTGGAGGAGACACTTACCTCCTTACACTTCTCTTTAACCACTAATGGTTGTCCTTCTTCTTGGGGGTAGATTTCTTCACTAGATTTTTCCCCTTTTGCTTCTTCACTTTCACTAGAGAAAGGGGAAGTAGTAGCCTCATCTTGGCTACTATAAATGTCATGGCCCCTCATAATCATGGTTTTTTTGGTGGGGCATTGAGAAGTAATGTGTCCTCTTCCAAGACATTTAAAGCACTTTATAAAGCTAGTTTTCTCTTGCATACTAGCCTTAGGGGCTTGCTTTTTTATTGTCTTCCCCTTATCATCTTTGGGCTTAGAAGGTGTCACCCCTAAGATGCCTTGACCTTGGTCTTTCTTTGGATAAGAGTGAGAGCCATAAGATTTTGAAGTAGACTTCTTTTTAAGTTGTTGCTCTACCCTTATTTCCCAATCTAAGTTTGCCTCTACATTGTCCTTCCCATGGAAGTATGGGAGGTTAATGTTAGCCTCTTGAGGCTTTCTTTCCTTTTCTCTCCTATGGGAGTGAGGTCTAAGATGTGACCTATGCCTTCCTTCATAATAGTCGTGAAGTTCTTCACTTAGGCTCTTGCAAGAGTTATGACTACTATAGGAGGCATGTTTTTCTCTTTTCATTTCTTTCATTATTTGTCTTCTTTCTTCCTCTCTTATTTTCTTTCTTTCATCTTGACTTATTTCTTTCACTCTTTTTTTTCCTTTTTCTTTTCTCTCTTGTTTTTCTTTCCATAACTTGAGGGAACTCAACTCATCTAAGATTTTAGATGAAGGGTATTTATGACTAGTACCCTTGCCATTAACACTAGATGAATGATGACTCATGTTGGTTCCTAAGTTGTGGTTCTTTCTTGTTGGAGGTTTGAAAACAAAAGGTAAAAGAAACTATGGTTGAAACTAGCCAAAAATAAACACTAAAAGAGGTGTGAAAGATAAGGTAAAAAACTAATTGGTAAAAGGAAAGCTATCTAGGCGGTTTGACAATGGAAGGTAAAGGAAATAAGATATGAAAGTAAGCAAGAAATGTAAACTAGGAGAATCCTAAGAGTGTTTGGATGACCACATTCAAGGTTCCCAACAAAACACTCACTATCCTAAGGAAAAATTGCCTAAAATTATTACACACAAATGGAAGTTTGGTAACCTATTGGAGGCTCCCAACACACTTCCAATGAAAGGCCTTTTTGTTACAAAACTTGAAAGCAATGAAGGTAAGTAAATTGCAAATTACAAAATTACAAAACGATCCTCAATTTTGGTGGTTGTTCTCTCTTTGGTGATTCACTCAATTTGGAGTGCTTCTTAGTCCAATAGCTCTTAAGGTGGTTGGCCCCTTTCTTCTTGACTCAAATTCTTCAAGGGATGACACCAATCCTCCTTCCAATTCCCTATATGGCAACCCACAAACAAAAAAACAAAGAGACAAGCAATAACCAAAGACAAAAAAATGAAATGAAAGCTAAACCAATGGATTTTTAACAAGAAAATTTTTCAAGGATTACTCAACAATTAAAGCAACGAAAAGGACATAGAAGCAAGCTAGGACTCAAAGAGAAACTTAGAATGGCTCTAGACTAGAGTAAAAAAACTAAAAAAAAGACTCAACAAACCTCTAGCTTTGGCACTTGTTTTCACAGTAATTTTCAATTGAAATTTCAGAACTAAGATTGGTATAACATAGGCACCAATTATAGAATAAATTTTGAGCCAAAACAACAAGCACACTTCCCTTTCACTTTTTTTTTTTGGATACTGATTTTTTTTATTCCAACTTGTATGATTTATATATTTTTTTAATTTTCTCCAAATCACTTGGTTCTTTTTTTATAACTTTTTTCCAGATGTCTAGAAAATTCAGTAAAAATTTCAGCTCAAAATTCGAAGTAACCAATTCTTAGTAATTTTTACAAGTTTGTATGTCCAAGCTGCCAGCTCTGCGATTTTTTTTAAGCATGGTATATTGATTGCCTTGGGCTTACTTTCAACCTTCCTATGTATGTTGAACTCACTAGGATTGTTTAACACAGTTTTAGGAGTTCAATATTCACTTAGGATCAATATTTCAGCCAGCAATTCAATCACCAAACTCAAATTCACAATAGACACAATCATAAGGAAACCTAAAAGTTCAAGAAAAGGTTCACAATCAAATACTCTCTAAGAATTTTGCATGAACATGTTAAGGACTAATTAACATGAAAGATTTGACTCAAATCAAATAATAGGCTAAAAGAATTTCATACACTCATGAACAAATGAGTTAGACAAAGAAGCAAGAAAATAAAATTCAGCACAACATAAGAAATCTTATGTGACAAGTTTCATGACTAGACATGACTTCTATGACAAAACTACAATAGGTGAACAAGTCACTCTAGATTTTTGAGGTTTTCTTCTACTTTAATATTTTTGTAAGAATTTTATGGTTTAGGTTTCAGCCACAAAAAATAACAAGACAAAACTCAAAGGAACCTAAACTCAACACAATTCATGGTTCAAGAACAAGAACAAGAAATTTGAACCATAGAAAATCAAATCTACCTTCTATAGCAAGTTTAATCGGTGGAAACTCTAAAGAATCATGTTAACAACATTTAGCACAAGACATGTGAGGAGATACATGGAGACAAAAATGAAGAAACAACAATGGAAGAGAAGGTAAAGCAAAAAATTAATGGAGGTTTAAGGAGCACCTACTTGAAGCTCTTATGCTCTGATTACCACTTGATGGAAGCTTGCTTGTGGGGCTTCTATGGAGGCTGGATCTTTGAGCTTCAATGAGGTCCTTTAATGGTGATTTTCCACCATGGAGATGCAGCGGAAGACAAAGAATAAGAGGTGAGAGGAGGCGCCATCCACTAGGGAATAAGTCATGGAAGATGAAGCTTCACCACCAAGATGAGCCTTGGATAAGAAGCTTGGAAGGATGCTTCAATGGAGGAAAAGAAAGAGGGAGAGAAAGAGAGAGGGGGGAGCACGAAATTGAAGAAATAAAAGAGGGAGAGAAGTGGAATTTTGAAGTATGTCTCACAAGACTCTCATTTATCAAAGTTACAACAAGTGTTACACATGCTTCTATTTATAGACTAGGTAGCTTCCTTGAGAAGCTTTCTTGAGAAAAATTCCTTGAGAAACTTCTTTGAGAAAACTTCCTTGAGAAGCTAGAGCTTAGCTACACACCCCTCTCATAACTAAGCTCACCTCCTTGAGAAACTTCCTTAAGAAGATTCCTAAAGAAGCTAGAGCTTAGCTACACACACCTCTCTAATAGCTAAGCTCACCTCCTTGAGATGAGAAGCTAGAGCTTAGCTACACACCCCCTATAATAGCTAAGCTCACCCCATGACAAAAATACATGAAAATACAAAAAAACGTCCCTACTACAAAGACTACTCAAAATGCCCTGAAATACTAGGCTAAATCCCTATACTACTAGAATGGCCAAAATACAAGGCCCAAAAGAAGGAAAAAAACCTATTCTAATATTTACAAAGAGTAGATCCAACCTTGACCTATGGGCTCAAAAATCTATCCTAAGGTTCATGAGAACCCTAGGGCCTTCTTTAGTAGCTCTAGTCCAAACTTCTTGGAGTCTTCTATCCAATACCCTTGGGGGGTAGGATTGCATCACTTTGCGGTGCCGTTTTTCCACGTGTACGGGTTCACGTTCAGCCTAGGGGCAATAGTGCTGTCGGAGATGGTGGTGGTCATGGAGAGTTTTAGCTTGAAGGCAATGTTGGGTGCCATGGAGAGGAAGGAAACCAAAAAGGCTTTCAAAGCTATGTTGCCCAACATCCTCGTCATCCAGGTTGGTTATCTTTCCTAAACCATATGATAACTCATTCTTAAAAGAAATTATTGGTTAATATATATGGATAGGCAATGAAACCAAATTATACACACCAAGTCTATGTACACCTTTGTTAGGAGTTGCTTTATTTTTTTTTATTTTTTTCTTTATATTCCACCACATTATTGATTATTGAATTGGATGACACGAGTACACGCTCCTAGGAATAAATGGTCTTGAGGTCTAGCAGTGCTTTCCGATCCTTACGAGTACACACTGATTACCTGCATCTTAGGACTGTGGATTAGCTTGGTGTGGATGGAGTTGTTCTTACTAATGAGCTTTCTAATATATTGTGCTGTAAGTGTTTGTTAAAATTACTATGAGAGTAAAAGTCTTGTGTTTTTCTTAACTTGAAGATATATATATACTGTGGATTAACTTGTGTTTGTTAAAATTACTCAATAACGAGATTTTTTGTTTATATCGAAAGGCAAGCATAAGATCCACATGTGTTTGCTGGGACGTTTTCTAGCAGATTCCTTCCTTGGCAGATACAAGACAATTGGAATCTTTGCTTGAATACAAACGCTGGTTCAATTTGAAGGAAGCAAAGAGTTGTGGACTTTTTGTTATCCACAGTCCTTTCAGTGGTCAATAATTCAATATGAAGCTTCTGTTTGAGTATCTTTTCTTTTCTTCACTTTGATATGCTTTTTATTTGATCTATCATAATGACTTGCACTATGTTATAAGACCTATCAGATTTGCTTTATGATGATTTGATTGTGATGGGTCGTAATTATGGGGTGCCTACTTAATTGTGGAAGGTTTTATACGTGTGTTTCACTTTAATTCTTATGCACTAAAACAATCAGGAATCATATGATAACCCAAAAAAAGAAAGAAAGGTGTAAAAAAAGCAACCAGAAATCATAATAAATATAAATGTTTAAAATAATTATCAGAGTAGAATATATTTGAGATACATGTAGAATTTAACAATTTGAAAGGTATTAATTTCATTCTCATAATTTTTTAATATTAATTTAGTCCATTTAGAAATGAAACATGTTTTTTTTGGATAAGAAGAATATATATATATATATATATATATATATATATATATATATATATATATATATATATATATATATATATATATATATATATAACACTTTGGATTTGAAGAGTTTTTAGGATAATCTTGTACAAAAATTAACACGAGTGAACAATGAAATAGCGTCCAACTCATGATCACATTCAGTAGTTAGTAGTCATTTTCCTGCATGTCATGTTCTTATCTTATATGCCATCGCTAGTGGACTACCGTTAATAGCTTTGTGGCATCACGTGAGGTAATTGATCTTTACAATCTCATTTTCAAATTATTTTATTATGTAAAAGTAATTGATCTTTACAATCTCTATTGCATCCTTATCAAGTTAAGGGCTAATGAGATGGTCAAGACCTCTTAGTTTGTTTGCTGCTAATGGATATAGCACTGAACATGAATTTGTTTCATGACTTTGTGATGTCTATTCTCATGTTATTGTCAATTTCTTGTATGGCTTAACTGCTAATGGTACCCTACGTGATGAAGACAAACTACCTAGCATAATGGGCCAAGGAATTTTCAGAAGACCAACTAACAACTTTGCTTTTGTTATTTAAATTTTTTAAAGGATTGGTAGAATAATGGGCCAAGGACTACTGGAGTGGGACTAAATAGATGCTTGTATAGAATTGGTAGAATTTGTCATTTGATTGCTAAGAATTTTATTGTAAATTATACTCAACTGAATTGTTGCCTAAAATATTATTTCTTTGGAAAAGTAAATATATATTTTTGTTTTACACTATACAAATTTGCAGTATGTTGATATCTGGGTCTTGAAGATATATACTAGCAAGGGGATACACCTATTGTCCAGAGGTTAGTTGAGTTACCTTTCTTACATGGGAAAAAAATGCTTTCAAGACATCTCTTTTTAAAAAAAAACTTAAGCCTTAATTTGTCACCTTATAAAAGATTAAATTAATTATGAATCCTACCAGATTAGTTTCATCTTAATCTTTTGATTTTGTACACTTCCTCTTTCTTTTTCTTTTAATTTTTTTTATTATAGTATTGGAATAGACTAATCTTTAATAAAATAAAATATTTTTTAACATAATTTATTTCATATTTAAAATAAATCATTTGTTTAAGAGATATAAACTATTATTCTATCGCTTGTGTCAATTTTTATTGGTTGATATCTTTAATTTTCTATCTAACAAAAAAAATAGATTATATATTTCATATAATTTTTTTTTCTTAATAATGTCTTGTGAATTTGTTTGGCCTCTTTTAACTATGGTGACTACTAAAAAGTGAGAATCTTTGGTCAAATTTTGGATATATTTTATTCCTGGTTTATACGAAGTAGCTTAGCTTTTACTTCTTTTTTTTCTTCCTCCAGAATGGATGACTAAAAGGCTAATACTGAAGAACTGAATATGTGATGCAATGCAACCAAACCACGCACAAAGGATAATGAAGTTGGAGAAAAAAGTGCACTAGGCTGAGATGTTTCTTTCAATAAAAGTCATGTTAATTTTTTTTAACACTAGTCTTAATATGATTTTTTTTTTAAATTGTCACTAATACTTAGTTTATGTGCATGCGGTAGAATGAGCGATGTATTTATTTTAGAAACGATGGGAGCTTATGACTTATATACTATAAGAGTCGTGGGAATTACGATAGCAGAGTAGTGTCAAAATATATATATATATATATATATATATATATAATTACCATACAGTGTACGGGTGAGAATTATATTTATAATTAGATTAGTCTATTTTGGAGTTAAAAAACAGTGCCCGTGATAGATCAATGATGCCATAATTGCTAATCATTTGTGAAAATTGAAATGATTTAATAATATATTAAACTAATTGATTATAGCAGCTTCTCACACCTGGCATCTTCTTTGTATGTGGCTGACAGGCTGTTGATTTGTTTGAATTTTATTAACTTCTGAATATCAGTTTATGCTAATTAGCAGGGTCTATTAGGCATGCATGAGCTTGATTTTTCACTTTATCACTGAATTCAAAGTTTGTTATGTTTTATGTCAAATGTAGTTGATGTCATAACAATTTCTATTTTGTCTAGGATGCATGTTAAATTTAGGTATAGAAATTTTTCCGCATAAGTCATACGTATATAAGCATGATCTCATTGGAATTTATATAGGCAGAGTTGAAAATGAATTTTTCATTTATAATTTTCTACTTGTGATTATAAGTCTTGCTATAAAGTAGAAATAACATAATGGACACAGCTTTGACATAGTTCTTTTCAAAACATTTTAGCGTTTCCCGGTTTGAGAAGCGACAGTTCTATCACTCTCACAAATACCAGGTGATGAGTGACAACCATTTACTAATTTATGTTTTTG
This sequence comes from Glycine soja, assembly GCF_004193775.1. Taxonomy (NCBI): domain Eukaryota; kingdom Viridiplantae; phylum Streptophyta; class Magnoliopsida; order Fabales; family Fabaceae; genus Glycine; species Glycine soja. The sequence goes on from NC_041015.1 coordinate 24,955,858, forward strand.
TACTTTTATTCTATTTGCATGTAAATAGGAATTGTGTTGAAGAAACCCTGAACTTTATAAGTTCGATTCACAAGCCTAAACTCAATGCTTCTGATATAAATGTGTGGAGATTCTTTGGTTCTCTTAACATTAGTTGTGGATATAAATAGGTTTGATTGATTCCTCTGTGGTTTTTATGGTAATATGAATTTGTTGCCATTGTGATTCCTCTTTGGTTCTGTTTTTTTCAGTGCCCTCGTTACCTTCTTTTTAGTGGGATGCCCTTATAAGAATGTAGTAATTAATTCTAATAGCATTTGCCAATAAAAAGAGAAACTTCCTCCGGCAGGGACTCACTCTCCCAAACAGAGGGATGCAACAATAAGCTTTTCATTTTATCTTGCCAAAAAAATAATGTTGTAATCAACTTTTGTTTGGTTGACAACAACAATGTTATGATAGTTTTTTTTTTTTTTTTTTTTCTGCCAACACTGTTAAATAAAACCAAGCTTTCCACGAGTCTACAAAAAATGCATGGCACTTGGCTTATAACTGTTCATTGACTCATAACCGATGTAGAAACCGCACCATTCTTTCCCATTCTACATCGGTTGACTGATAACCGATGTAGAAACAGTACCCATTCTACATCGGTTTCATCTTCAGAACCGATGTAGAAAACTCACATTCTACATTGGTTGTAGCTACACAACCGATGTAGAATAGTCCCATTCTAAGACGGGTCTAACACCATGCCCGTCTTCGTACCAATGGCCTTCAAAGACGGTCCTTCAACTGATGTCGTTATTCAACGACACTAGGCTACCATCACGCGTCATAACCGATGTACAAAAGTCATTAGAACCGATTTAGAAGGCCATTTTTTTTAGTAGTGTGGATTTGATTTTTTGTTGTTTGTGTAAAGAATGTCTGACACTGGCACTGGCTAGGGTTTACCAATGCACAAAATGAATCAGGTTCCTATAAAGTAAGCAACTCGGACAAACTAAGTTCAATCGTTGATGAGAAAATCAATAATTGATATGGCATGCACATGCATAACAAATTATGAATGTGTTAGAATAATGAACGAGTGCTCTTCTCATCAACGACAGAAGTCAGTTACTTTACCTCTAAAGCATCAACCTGCACAAAACTTAAAGTTTTTACTTTTCAGTTTTGGTCTTTTTTTTAATACATGGTTTTTCCTGTTATAAATGAATTAATATGCATTTTTGAAAGTGGCAACTTGTTTTCACTTTTGAAAGCATGCCTATAAAAAAAATTGAAAGCATATATGATGTCTATAAATCATAAAAATTGATCACTCAAAAGTGTCAACTGGTTTTCTGGTTGATAAATTTACACTCACTAATGAATTATCAACTTATAATCAATTTCATTCTTCAACAAATAAATTTATACACTAGAATCAAGTTTTTTAGACACTCTTGTCACTTTAACCAATGAATTAGAGAGACCAAATCCACAGATAAAGTTTTCAAGAAAGAAAAAAGAAAGCAATACAGAAGGATGAAATTGAGTATTAATCCAAAAGAAATTGTAGGTAAAGATAAAAAAAGATAATGAGATCTCTAATCAGTCATGGTAAAAAACTATTTAAACACAAACTGTATTTCAATTCTCAAAAAAATTAATAACAAAAAATACTTCATATTTAATTAGAATACTGAAAAAAAAGTATGAATATTAGACCAATATCCTTTAGTATTTTTCCACAACTAAAATCTTAAGATTTCATAGCAAAGGAGTATTGAAAAAAAATATCGCCATTTTATTTTCAACTAAATTACAATTTTGCCAACTTTAATTTTCAATATTTGAGAGCCTAACAAGATTTCATATTGAGAATTTGAGATGAGGTAGATGAATAAGAAAATCTGGAATTGCAACCACCATATTAGTGCGTATAGGAATATTGCAGCTCAAGCTTAAACCTTTCCATAACTTTTCAGCTTTTAATCATATCAATAGAAAGAGATATTTATAACCCAGAAAAGCGGATCATTGAAATTTTGAAGAAAATAATCTTATAATGAGAAGCATCTTATGCTGAGAAATTAAGAAAGAAAACAAACCGACGGTTCTTCTTATTCTTCCATCATTGTCGAATCCAGTTTAAGGTAGTTGGGATTGGGTTGGACATGGATGATAACAAAACACTTAGACTTCTTCTTTAAAATAGGTATAACAAGAAAGGAACTTGATCCTAAGTACGGTGGAACCAAACTTATCGTAATCCTAACTGCGACATGATCAAGTTATTAACCCATAACAAAGAAAAAACTATCATGGTAGAGAAACTCTAAAATTTCATTAATTTTCAAATGCTATAATAAATTTCCTATTTATGGTTAATCTTGAGATGATATAATAAATTCTCATTGATATGCATTTACCAAATGCATTAACATGAAAATAAATTCTCACCAACCACTAAACGATATGCAGCATTCCAAGCAAGCATTTATTAAGACTAAGAGAAAATAAAAAGTAATCAGAAAATTCAACAAAAAAAATAGTAGAAAATTACAAATAAAATGAGAAAAATTGGACTTAGTAATCAGTCCAATATTAATGGTCCACCAAAATTGATCAACTCAGCCCATGAATGTTTCTTGTATTGTAAATTGGGATTCCCGAAGTGATTCTAACCTTAAAGCATCTTATCAATTGATTGGAAAACAACCCAATCAAGTGCAGTGTTAGTCATCTTATACGACTAACTTTTGTATAGAAAACATTTTCCAAAACTTGTATAGTTCCCCAATTTATGGTTATTTTTGTGGTAGTTTGTAAATAAATCTTGTTTTATTGTTAAAGTTGTCTCTAGAATATTTCCATTGGATTTAATGATGAAATCTGTACAATTTTAGATGAAAAAGAGGCTAAGTCATGAAGTGCTAAAAGTGACAGTTGAGCTTAGCTCATCAGTGGGCTAAGCACAGCTTCAGCGTGCTTAGCACGACAGAAGAATCTGGCAGGGCATCAATATCAAGGCTATGCACTAAGCGCGAGATCAGTGCGCTAACCACAATAGTTGTCTTCAGCCAGGCTCGGCGCATGACTAGCGCTAAGCTCAAATCCACTTACTCGCGCTAAGCGCGAGGGTGGCGCTAAGCGCAACGTCGTGAATTCAGAGCCTATTTAAAGCATGTCTTGTGCAAAATCAGGGTACAGAGCCTGAGATAGAACTTTTGCACAGATTTTTACAACATTCTAAAGCACACCATAGTATCATTCTCGGGAATAGAGCTCTGGAGGCAGCAAGAGGAGCAGCTTTTGCAGAGATCCCTAGATTTTGTAATCTCATTACTATTATTAGGGGTTTTTCTGTAATGGCTGGCTAAACACCCTTGTTGGGGGTTTCTAATGAACGTCTGATGTAATTATTTTAATATCTAATTGATTGTGTTTCTTGTGTTCAATGCTTCTTTCAGTGCTTAAATTTTGTATGCTTTTGGTCTGATCAACCATTTGTGTGCCTAGTTAGATGATTTTAACATTGGAAAATGTATTGTTGCCTTAGAACTTGAATGAAGCAGAATTGAAACTTAGTCGTACAAGAGGGATCTGCGGATTAAGTTTTGGTTTTAGGTATGTTGTTACAATAATGTTGTTTGGTCTAAGTCTAGTTCAACAAGAGGGATTTGAGGACAAAGCTTAGACTAAATTCGACTAAACTTTTGTAAGCTATTTAAGCTAAGTCTAGTCCTACAAGAGGGATATGAGGATGAAGCTTAGTTTAAGTTAGTCTAAACCTAGGAGGGCTGTCTAAATTGAGCCTAGTCCAACAAGATGGATCTGAGGACAAAGCTTGAATTGATTCAATCTAACTGGGGATCGAGGTTTAGTAACTTAGGCCACAACATAGAACACAAAAGCATGATTGATCGGTGTGCTTTCCGGTAAACCGGATTTCCCTTGAACATTTTTTTATAAAGAAAAAAGTGGACAAAACAATAACTGCAGGGGAATCCTAACAAAGTATTCATGGCGCCGTTGTCGGGGAACTAGATTTAAGAAGAGTTTAGTTCAGTTTTACGACATTGCTTTATATTTTTCTCTTTAATTCATTGATTCTTTTTGTTCATACTTTAGTTACCATACGTTCATTGTTCTTTTGAATTGGATAATTGATGTTCTATTTTCTTGTATGCAAAGAAGATCTACTGCAGATGATTTGATTCCCATTGATTTGGAGATTAACGTCACCTGTAGAAGGCGTAATTCATAGAGAATCAGAAATTTGTTGCAGGATTTAAAAGCAGTAGCAACTCCAGAAGAAGAACCTTGATCTTCCGAGGCATCTTCTAGTTTTCCTATTGCAGGGCATTCTCATATAGAACATGTTGAAGATACAAACATGGCTGAAGAGCCAAGAAGAGTAACCCTGGAGGATTATTCAAGTTCTATTCTGCCATAATTTTTCACTAGTATTGCACAACCAGAAGTTCAAGCTCAGACAATTACATATCCTCCTTCTTTGATACAGCTGATTCAAAATAATTTGTTCCATGGTCTGCCCAATGAAGACCCTTATGTTGGATCAAGTGGCCTCAAAATAATTAAGAAGGGGAGGGGGTTGAATTAATTATTAATTTTCCTTGACTAATTAAAAAACTTATCCTTCTTAAAGATACTAGATTCAATTAGGCTTTTACTACTAAGTTAAGAAAGTAAGAAACAGAAACAGAAACTTAACCAAAAGTAAAAGTGGGAATTAAAAGTACACAGCGGAAATTAAAGAGTGTAGGGAAGAAGAAGACAAACACAAGATTTATACTGGTTCGGCCACAATCCGTGCCTACGTCCAGTCCCCAAGCAACCAACCGGTTCTTGAGATTTCTTTCAACCTTGTAAAATCCTTTACAAGCCAAAGATCCACAAGGGATGTACCCTCCCTTGTTCTCTTTGAATAACCAAGTGGATGTACCCTCCAATTGAACTGATCCACACGAGATGTACCCTCTCTTGTTCTCAGTAGAACAACCCCTAAGTAGATGTACCCTCTACTTGTACCACAAAGGATGTACCCTCCAATGTGTTGGGACAAAGAATTCTCAGGCGGTTAGTCCTTTGAATCTTTGTAAGGGAAAACAAAAGATATCTCAGGTTGTTAGTCCTTTGAGATCTTTTGTTTAAGGGTAAAGGAAGAATTAAAAGAATTCTCAGGCGGTTAGTCCTTTGAATCTTTTGGAAAGAGAGAAGAGAGACACAAAAGAATTCAGGCGTTTAGTCCTTCTATTCTTTTGGAAAGGGAAAAAGTGAATGAAGAAGAATAACACAAGTTTTTGATCAAAGAACTTTTCTTGAAAGAGAAAGGATTGAACAAAGACTTTTAGAAAGATGAAGAGAAATTGAATCAGAAAGTTCTGTAAAAAACTTATTATGAAACTTGTTGAAAGATTGTTGGATTGTTTATGCCATGGTCCCATATTTATAATCTCTTGATGACTCAAGTTAAAGTTTGTGACTCTTGGCAATTTCTTTAAAACTAGTCACCTTTAAAAATTGTGACTCTTTTGAAAACTAGTCACTTAAAGAGTTGTGACTTTTGAAAAAATCTTCAGAAACAAGTCACTTGAAGAATTGTGACTTTTGGAAATTTATTTTTTGAAATCAGTCATTGGTAATCGATTACCATTAAGGTGTAATCGATTACACATCAATAGATGTGACTTTTCATGTTTAAATTTGAAAATCAAAACATTTAGAAACACTGGTAATCGATTACAAGTATTGTGTAATCGATTACACAAGTTAAAAATGATTTGAAAATGTTTTATCACTAGTTGTGACTGTTGAATTTTGAATTCTAACTTTTTAAAACATTGGTAATCGATTACATGCTCATGGTAATCGATTACAGCTTTGTAAATCAATTTTGAAAACAATGTTGGCTACTGGTAATCTATTACTATCATTTGGTAATCGATTACCAGAGAGTAAAACTCTTTGGTAATGATTTTGTGAAAACTTCTTGTGCTACTCAATGTTTTGAAAAACTTTTTAGTACTTATCTTGATTGAGTCTTCTCTTGATTCTTGAATCTTGAGTCTTGAATCTTGATCTTGATTGTTCTTGATTCTTGATTCTTGAATCTTTGGAATTTTCTTAACTCTTGATTCTTGAAACTTGATTCTCGAATCTTTGGAATTTGCTTAACTCTTGATTCTTTGGCATCATCAAAATAATCTTGGAAGGCATTGCTTCCACACCTTATGCTTACCTAGCCAACTATATAGAGATATGCAATACTATTAGGTTGGCGGGTGTACCTGGTGATGCAATTCGGTTGAGTCTGTTCTCATTTTCGTTAGCTGAAGAAGCTAAAAGATGACTTCATTCTTTTAAAGGAAATAGTATGAAGTCATGGGATGAAGTGGTAGAGAAGTTCTTGAAGAAGTACTTTCCTAAATCGAAGACTGCAGAAGGCAAAGTTGTCATCTCTTCCTTCCACCAGTTTCCAGATGAATCATTGAGTGAGGCACTTGAAAGATTTAGAGGTTTATTGAGGAAAACTCCCACTCACGATTTTTCAGAACCAATACAGCTCAACATATTCATTGATGGGTTGAGACCACAATCTAAGCAGCTCTTGGATGCTTCAACTAGGGGTAAGATCAAAATGAAGACCCCTAACGAAGCAATGGACTTAATTGAAAGCATGGTTGCTAGTGACAGAGCCATTTTGAGGGACCGAGCCCACATTCCTACCAAGAAGAGTTTATTGGAGCTAACCTCACAGGACGCTCTGTTGGCACAAAACAAGTTGTTGTCCAAGCAACTAGAGACACTAACAGAAACACTCAGTAAGTTGCCAACTCAACTTCATTTTGCACAAACTTCACATTCTTTTATTTTGCAGGTTGTAGGATGTACAATTTGTGGTGGAGCCAATGAATCTGGACGTTGTATCCCTAATGAAGAGAAAATTAAACATAAAGTAAATTATATGGGGAATCATCCCATAGGCATTTTTAATACAAGTGGATCCCCAGGATTTCAAAACAACCAGCAGTATCAACAGCAGAGATAGTGGAAAAATCACCCTGGTAACTAATTCAATAGAGACCAGGGTGGTTCATCTACAAGGCCACAACAACAGATGCCAAGTCTCTATGATCAAACCACAAAGCTAGAAGAGACTCTAGCTCAATTCATGCAAGTGTCAATGTCTAATCAAAAGAGCACTGAGTTTGCAATTAAGAATCTGGAAGTCTAGGTGGGCCAGCTTGCAAAGCAATTAGCTGAAAGACCATCAAACAGCTTTACAGCAAACACAGAGAAAAATCCTAAAGAAGAGTGCAAAGCTATGATGAGTAGAAGCAAAATGGCGATTCAAGCAGAGGAAAGTAGAGCTGATCAAAAGGTGGAGGGATTTAAACAACAGCTGGTTGATGAATTGGCGCTGGAACCGGTTGATGATTTAGTTGAACTTGAAGAAATTGTTGAGGAAGCAGAAGGTGATGAAGAAGGAGAGGCACCAATAAGAAACTGTCAAGAGAGAATAAAGAAGAAGGAAGAAAGAGAAAAAGAAAAAGAAGAAGAAACAAAAGAAAAAGAAGAAAAAGAAAAAAAGTTGAAAAATGAAAAACAAAAAGAGAAGGTTGTTGAGACTGAAAAGAAGAAGGGCAAGAGTTGTTGGAACACGTGGCCTCGGAATAATTAAGAAGAGGGGGTTGAATTAATTATGAACGTGTCTTGAATAATTAAAAATTTATCCTTCTTAATGTTACTAGATTCAATTAGGCTTTACTACTAAGTTATGAGAAAGTAAAGAACCGAAACAATAACTTAGAAAAAAGTAAAGCGAAAATAAAAAGTGCACAGCGGAAATTAAAGAGTGTAGGGAAGAAGGAAACAAACACAAGTTTTTATACTGGTTCGGCAACAACCCGTGCCCACATCCAGTCCCCAAGCAACCACCAGTTCTTGAGATTTCCTTTAACCTTATAAAATCCTTTAAAAGCAAAGATCCACAAAGGATGTACCCTCCTTTGTTCTCTTTGAACAATCAAGTGGATGTATGCTCCACTTGAACTAATCCACAAGAGATGTACCCTCTCTTGTTCTCAGTATTACAACCCAAGTAGATGTACGCTCTACTTGTACCACAAAGGATGTATGCTCCAATGTGTTAAGACAAAGAATTCTTAGGCGGTTAGTCCCTTGAATTCTCTGTAGGGTGAAACAAAAGATATCTTAGACAGTTAGTCCTTTGAAATCTTTTGTATAGAGGGAGGAGGAAGCAAAAGATATCTCAGGCGGTTAGTCCTTTGAAATCTTTTGTACAGAGGGAGGAAGAAGAAAAGATAGCATACTTTTATTTTCTGCAGAATTTCAACTTGCAGAAAAAAAAACAAGATTTTGAAACAAAGTTTAGAAAGCTTCTTGGCAAAGAAAAAGTAATGGGAAATGGTTATAAAAGGATTGAAAAGATTTTTTACAAGATATGTGGGTTAGATTATTGTTTAAAATGCGTGCCAAGGTCTTATATTTATAGAACCTTGATACCTTTTGAGAAAACGATGTTAAGAGTTATAACTCTTAACTTTTTCTTCAAAACTATTCACTGGTAATCGATTACCATAATGGTGTAATCGATTACTCAATGTATTTTATGAAAAGTTGTGACTCTTCACAATTGGATTTGAATTCTAACGTTTTGATTCACTTGTAATTGATTACTAATATAGTGTAATCGATTACACAATTTGAAAATCATTTTGGAACGTTGCAAATCATTTGAAAAATATTTTGAAAACCAATATGGTCACTGGTAATCGATTAGTGCCAACTGGTAATTGATTACCAGAGAGTAATCACTCTAGTAACTTAGAAAATTTGAGAAAATTATTTTGTAAAACAAAATCGTACTATTTGGTTTTTGAAAAAATATTTTAATACTTATCCTATATGAAGTCTTGACTTGTTGCTTCTTGATTTCTTTTCTTGAATCTTGAATCTTGGATTGGATTCTTGATGCTTGATCTTGAAGTCTTGAATCAATCACTTGAGCTTTTGGCATCATCAAAATTGCTTGGTTCATCATCATGAAGCTTGCTTCTACAAGAGTGAGGCTAACTTAGAAAAGAAGAAAAAGGCTACTCCTACTGAATGCAAGGAGGTACCTCATCCATTGGTACCTTCCCGGAAAGATAAAGAGCGACATTTGGTCAGATTTCTTGATATCTTCAAGAAACTGGAGATTACTTTGCCATTTGGAAAAGCACTTCAGCAAATGCCCCTCTATGCCAAATTTTTGAAGGATATGTTAACCAAGAAGAACCGGTACATCCATAGTGACAGAATTATTGTGGAAGGTAATTGTAGTGCTATGATTCAACGCATTCTTCCACCCAAGCACAAAGATCCAGGAGTTGTCACGATACCGTGTGCTATTGGTGAGGTTGTTGTAGGCAAAGCTCTCATAGACTTGGGAGCTAGTATCAATTTAATGCCTATTTCCATGTGTCGATGACTTGGAGAGATAGAGATAATGCCTACATGCATGACCCTCCAGTTAGCTGACCGCTCTATTACAAGGCCATATGGAGTCGTTGAAGATGTTCTGGTGAAGGTTAAACACCTTATATTCCTAGCTGATTTTGTTGTCATAGACATAGAAGAGGATGCTGACATTCCTCTCATTCTTGGCTGCCCATTCATGTCTACTGCAAGTTGCATGGTGGACATGGGAAAAAAGATACTATAGATGGGCATACAAGATCAGAAGATCAGCTTTGATTTGTTCTAGGAGGACAAAGATCAACCTAGCCAAAATGTCTGTTTTAAAGTGCATGTGATGGAGGAAAAGAGACCTGAGAAGAAGGTCCTTGAAGTAGAAACTCTCTTGGATCTTGGATAGCAGGACGATGCGTCAAGCTAGTGACGTTAAAAAAATGCTTACTGGGAGGCAACCCAACTTTTCTTTCCCTTTTCTATTTTTCATTCTTATCTCTTGCATGTAATTAGGATATCTTGCTTGTGATTATGATTAATTTCAGCTTGTTTGGTAATGAACAAGAGGTTTTAAGCTTGTGTGAAGAGATAGACAGAAAAAGACTCAGAATTTTTTTTGCAATTGTCTATTCGCTAAGCGCAGACCTTGTGCTAAGCGCTTCTTCTTCACGCGCTAAGTTGAGCTTGCTCACGCTAAGCGCAGAGACCCCTGATTGGTAGGCTGAATAGTTCAGCTAACCACACATCATTGCGCTAAGCGCCACATCTTTGTGGTAATTGAACTTTAACCAGTGGGCTTAGTGTGGATGATGCGCTAAGCGCCACTTCTTCTCTGGAAAAATTTTATTGTATCAACGCTAAGCGCGCTATCCAGTGCTAAGCCCCAGATCCATTCTGTAACTTGAGTTTTAAGCTGAGCTTAAGGGGCCAAGAGGCGCTAAGCGCCAATCTCTTACGGGTTTTGAATTCTTGGAAGTGCGCTTAGCGAGCCTATTGCGCTAAGCCTAAACTACTCTCTGTAAGTCGAAGCTTGATGTTACGCTAAGCCTCACATCTCAGGCTAAGCGCATATTGCAGAAAATTTTGTGTTGCAGAAAGCGTTAAGCACAACTTGCTATGCTAAGCCCCAGATGCTCACTGGACCTTACAACTTCAAGTTGGGCTTAGCGCGAGGCTAGGCTAAGCGCTAGTGTTTTAAACTCAAACGTCACGTTAGCACGCTAAGCGCGCCATACGAATTTCACTTTTTAAAAATCAAAGGCAGAGGCACTTTGGGTGTTACCTTTGCACCCAAACCTCTGCACCTTCTTACCCTTGAGCACTTGTGAACTTTCTGTTGCGTGTGTACTGCTTGTCTACATCTTCATTGCTTCATTTCAGAAACAATCCAAGTAAGTTAGCACATTTCTATTTTTATTTTTCATTCTTCAAACCTTAGGATAGACGACTTTTTGTTTTCTTAGTTGTATGTTGTTAGGTTAGGGTTATTAGTTTTAGGGTTAGTTAATGTACGATTTTAGGTAACTTAGAAGCCCATTAGGGGAAATGTGGCTGAAAGAGGATAAGACCCCTGAGGTTTTGTCTGGAAATCGCGATGAACGCACTAAGCGCGCGTGTGCGCTTAGCCTATTCATCGCAATTGTCAAAATTTTAGATTTCCAGATGAACACGCTAAGCGGACCATGTCATGCTAAGTGTGTTCAGCCTTGCTGATGAACATAAGTGATGATCCTACTAAGCAAGTCTGTGTGTAAGCGGGACCAGTGTTCTGAAATTAAGGTTTTGAGAATTTTTGTTCAGCACTAAGCCGGACCTGTACGACTAAGCGCCACTTTGCTTATGTAAGTTTTCCTTTGTAATAAGGCTAAGCGCGTTTGTGCGCTAAGCCCTTATTGTGTGTTGAGCTAAGCGCCCTGCTACGCTAAGATCAACTCTCTCACTATCTTTTATGTTTTTGTCGTCAGGCTAAGCGCGCGCTGTGGGCTAAGCCTGAGTGTTAGTTTGTTGAGGTTGAGCTAAGCGCGCCATGCTACGCTAAGCTCCAACTCTCTTCAGTTTTGAAAATTGTAGACATAGGCTAAGCTTAGTTGTGCATTAAGCCTATTCTGTAGAAAAAAAAATGTTTTCTGTGTCTTCGAGCTAAGTGCCAGCTTGCGGCACTTAGCGCCTGAGTAAAGTTTCATAAGGCGTGCTATGCTTAGCATGCTGCGCTAAGTGCCCAGTCAAAATTTCAGTTTTATTTTCTATTTTTGTGAAAATAACCTGTACTAATCTCTTGTGTTTGTCTTATATTTTGCATATGGCATCTAAGAAGAGGAAAACACCCCTTACACCTACCCAAGCCAAATTTGATAGATCCAGGTTCACATCCTAAGAGGCTTGGGAGAGATATACAGACATTGTGGTGCCTCGAAAGCTACTACTAGAGAGGAATGTGGTAGTCTATTACATAGAGTTTGACGAGTTCAAGGAAGAACTCAAGAGATGTCATTGGGATGAGAAGCTGACTGATTTTTTTGATAATAGCATAGATATTGCTATTGTAAATGAGTTTTACACCAACCTCTATGACCCTGAGGATAAGTGACCTAAGCATGTGAGGGTGAGAGGTCACTTAGTGAAGTTTGATGAGGATACTCTTAACACATTCTTGAAGACCCCTGTAGTTCTGGAAGAGGGGGAGAACTTGTGCACTTATTCTAGATTTGCACTCCTGAGGCCTGATCCTCAGGAGTTGGCTGCTAAGCTTTGTATCCCAGGGAGGGGATTTGAGCTTAATGTTGATGGGCAACCTTTGAAGATTCTGAGAAAGAACATGACCACTCTAGCTCAGACATGGAGCGTTCTTTCCTTCTCGAACCTCATTCCCACCTCCCATACATATGATGTGACCTTGGACAGAGCCAAGTTGATTTATGGTATAATTATGAATATGGATATGAACTTGGGGTACCTCATCTCCCACCAGATCTCTCTGATTGCACAACATAATACATCCAAACTTGGATTCCCTGCCTTGATCACAGCTCTATGCAAGGCCAGAAGAGTTCAGTCAAACTTTAGATCCCTAGAGAGCTTGAGCCCTGCCATTAGCTTGGCATATATTAAGAAGAATTGTTAGAATCTTGATGATTCAACAGTGACATTTAGAGGGCCAAGGAAGGCCAGAGGTATGAGATCAGAGGCCCCTACTACTTTAGCACCACCAGAGACACTTGCTCCTTCTTCTTCCACAACTCCATTACCTCCCACTCAGACTCCAGTTATTCCTCCTACATCTGCACAGATACCACTTCCAGCTCCTATATCTGCAGGACCATCAGATTTTATATTTACACCATAGATGTTGAACTCCATGCTCCAGAGCATCCACAGGGGGCAGTCCATTATCATGTAGAGCCTTCAGGGCTTGGGCTTGCCATCCATCATAAGCATGGAGGAGTTTGATGCGCAGGTGGCCTGGCTAAGAGCCCAACTGATGTTTGTAGGCCTAGGATCTTCTTCATCAATGGATTCCTTTGCTTATTGGAAGATGAATGGCAGTAGAATGGAGAAGGAAGAGAGAGAGGAGACGCCACTTCAAACAGAAGATGAGTCTAGAAGAAGCTCACAACCATAGGAGGCCATGGATAAGAGCTTGGAGGAAGAAGGAGATGAATAAAGGGAGAGGGAGAGAAGAGCGCAAATTTTTGTGCTCTAAGAGAGCTCTGAAATCTAAAGTTTAATTCTCAAATGATCAAAGTTGAAAAAATGCACACACATGACCTCTATTTATAGCCTAAGTGTCACACAAAATTAGAGGAAAATTTGAATTTCTATTCAAATTTCACTTGAATTTGTGGAGCCAAAATTTCACTAATTATGATTTGTGAATTTTAGCTATGGTTCAGTCCACTAATCCAAGATCAAGTCCAAGATTCTCCACTAAGTGTGCTTAGGTGTCATGAGGCATGTAAAGCATGAAAGACATGCACAAAGTGTGACTATATGATGTGGCAATGGGGTGTAGCAAGCAAATGCTCACCTCCCCCTCTAAAATTTAATTGGATTGGGCTTCTCCCAATTCAATTAAATTTATTTCTCAACACACACATCAAATATTCACTTAATGCATGTGAAATTACAAAACTACCCCTAATACAAAAACTAGTCTAGGTGCCCTAAAATACAACGGCTAAAAAATCCTACATTTCTAGGGTGCCCTACCTACATTATGGAGCCCTAAATACAAGGTCCAAAAATAATGAAATCCTAATCTAATATGTACAAAGATAGGTGGGCTCATACTTAGCCCATGGGCCCAAATCTATCCAAAGGCTCATGAGAACCTTAGGGCTTTCTCTTGCATCTCTGGCCCAATCTTCTTGGAGTCTTCTATCCAATGCTCTTGGGGGGGTAGGATTGCATCATTCACTCCCCCTTGAAAAGGATTTGACCTCAAATCCATAGGTTCTTGAAACTCAAGGATTCTTTCCTCAACACATGCAAAAAGAATAAAAACATATGTATTAGTGATGTTGGGTATGTTAGAGTAGGGTAAGGACTGAAAACCCCTTTCCTGACCATCTTCCCATGAGAGAACATAGTTACTCACCAACTCAATGAGTGGTGCTACAAGTATAGAAAAATATGGGACAAACCTTTTGTAAAAGTTTGTTAAGTCATTGAAGCCCCAAATTTCCCTTATACATGGTGGTGTAGGCCACTCAGGAATGACCTTTATTTTCTTAGGATCCATGGGAAGCCCTTGATCACTATTTAAAAAGTTAAGGTAATGGAATAAAACATACCTTTTTCTTTATTTTCATGTTGATTATTCCTGCAAAAAATTATGACAAACCTAAGGTGTCCCATATGAGCACCTAAGTTTGTATTGAAACAAAAAATAAGAACAAACCTACCTAATGAGTCCCTATGTACATAAATCATGAAGATGTTGGGTGCATGAGTGATTTTGCAAAAGAGGGTTGCACCACTCAACACATTCATCATACCACCTATCATAGGGATTTGGTGCCTCATAATACTTTTTTTGGGAACCAACAAAGCACAAGGATTTAAGCTCTTACGAACCAAACCCTCATCCAACAACTCCTTTACTTGAGGAATAACCTCAAGCTCAAGAGGTATGGTGGTGCTAAGGGATGTTTCCCTTGATAGGAGAAGGTAGAAATATTGTTTAAGAAGGAGTTCTCTTTTGATATCACATTTTATTGCAAAATGATTTTCCTTCTTAACAATCTTCTTAGAGGAATCTTTTTCCTCTTTTTCCTTCCCCTTGGCCTTTGAAGACAAGGCCTTTCTATCCTTCTTTTTCTTTTGGTTTTCTAGTTTTTCTTCCTCATCCCTCTTATCTTTCATAGTTAGTTGATCTTTGGCCACCTGTGAAGGTGTGTGAGGATGCAACACAAATTTAATGCCAAGATGGGTGAGGGTAATCTCATTAGTTAGGCCATTGTAAATGATCTTCCTATCAAATTGTCATGGCCTTCCTAAAGGAATATGTCCAGCCTCCATGGGAACTATATAACAATTAACTTCATCCTTATATGTCCCAATGGAGAAAGGTACCTTCACTTGTTAGTTATCTATCATTTCCCCTTGCTCATTGAGCCATTGAAGTTTATAAGGTTTTGGGTTAGGAATGATAGTGAGGTTCAACTTGGAAACTAATCTTGTGCTACAACAATTGCAACATGATCCACTATCCACAATGAGAGAACTAGTTTTATCTAAAACAATTTATCTTGTATGAAAGATGTTCTCTCTTTGGGATTGAGATAGATCACAAGATTGACCTCCAAGGAGCCTTTTAACCATTAAGAGGTCACCTTCTTCATGGGGGTAGACTTCCTCACGAGACTCTTCACCCCTTACTTCATCTTCACTTCCACTAGAGGAAGGGCAAGAGGTAGTCTCCTCTTGACTACTATAAATATCTTGACCCCTCATGATCATGGTTTTCTTTGTAGGGCATTGAGAGGCAATGTGACCTCTCCCAAGACATTTGAAGCATTTAATGTTGCTAGTCCTTTCTTGGGAACTAGTCTTAGGGGTTTATTTTTCAATGGTCTTACCCTTATCTTCTTTGGGTTTTGAAGGTGCAGCCCCCAAAATTCCATGGGCTTTGTTTTTCCTTGGATAAGAGTGAGAGTCATAAGATTTTGAAGAAGGCTTTCTTTTAAGTTTTTGCTCCACTCTTATACAATGTTGGACTAGCTCATCTAGGTCCCTATATGGAAGGAGTTCAACCTTGTCCCTCACTTCCATATTAAACCCACTAAGGAACCTAGCTATGCTTGTTCTTTCCTCCTCCATAAGTCCAACTCTTAAAAGGAGTAGTTCCATTTATTGTCTATATTCTTCAACACTCATACTCCCTTGTCTAATCCTTTGGAGCTTGTCCATAAGCTCCCTTTCATAGTAGGAGGGAATGTGCCTCTTCCTAAGGGCACTCTTAAGATCATTCAATACTCTACTAGAGGATCCCCATGAATCCTTCATTCCCTAACAATGGAAGTCCACAAATAGAGAGCATACCCTTGAAAGCTAAGGGTAGCCAATGGAACTTTTCTCTCTTCTCTAATATGATGGCAAGCAAAGAGTTGTTCAACCTTCATTTCCCAATCTAAGTAGACCTCAACATTATCTTTTCCATGGAAATATGGGAGGCTAATGTTAACCTCTTGAGGCCTTCTATCCTTTTCTCTTATTTGGGAGTGATGTTTAGTATGTGAACTATGGTTCCCTCTATAATAGTCACTAAGTTCTTCACTTAAACTCTTGCAAGAGTCATGACTACTATAGGAGGCATGTTTTTCTCTTTTCATTTCTTTCATTATTTTTTTTCTTTCTTCCTCTATTATTTTCTCTCTTTCATCTTGACTTATTTCTTCCACTCATTTTTTACCTTTTTCTTTTCTCTCTTGTTTTTCTTTCCACAACTTAAGGGATCTCAACTCATCTAATATCTTATACAAGGGGTTCGTAGGAGTAGAACCCTCACCATTAACCCTAGATGAAGAATGAAGACTCATGTTGGTTCCTAAGTTCTGGTTCTTTCTTGTTGGGGGTTTGAAAACAAAAGGTAAAAAAAACTATGGTTGAAACTAGCCAAAATAAACACTAAAAGAGGTGTGAAAGATAAGGTAAAAACTAATTGGTAAAAGGCAAGCTGTCTAGGCGGTTTGACAATGGAGGGTAAAGGAAATAAGCTACGAAAGTTGTAGACAAAGGATCAAGCTGAATGTTTTGATGATGCCAAAGTTTCACATGCGTCTCAAAGCTTTATTCAAGACAAAGAAATTAAAGATATTCAAGATGGATGATCAAGACAGTCTCTAGAGTCTTAGGAAGGGTATATTAAATAGGAAGGGAATTCCAATTGAAGTAGCAAAAGGTTTGGCCAAGAAATTTAAGTTAAAAAGTCTTTTTCAACAAATTTACTCTCTGGTAATCGATTACCAGAGGATGTAATCGATTATCAGTGGCCAAAACTGATTTACAACAGCTATTAAAATTTGAATTCAAAATTTGCACTGTGTAATCAATTACACATATATGGTAATCGATTACTAGCAGTTTCTGAATGTTTTAATTCAAATTTTAAAGCTTGTAATCGATTACACACATACTGTAATTGATTACCAGAGGAGTTTTTCAGATAACATTCTCAACAGTCACATATTTTTATCTGATTCTCAAGTGGCCATCAAAGGCTTATATATATGTGACTAGAGACACGAATTTTATAAGAGTTTTGAAGAACAAAAAGGTCTTATCCTCTTAACAAGCAAAATTGTTTTATCCTCTTACAAATTCCTTGGCCAAAACACTTGTGATTCAATAAGGAATTATTTGAGTGCTCAAATTTTTCAATCTATCTCTTTCAAGAGAGATTTCTTTTTCTCTTCTTCTTTATTCTAAAAAGGGATTAAGAGACCGAGGGTCTCTTGTTGTGAAAGGATTCTAAACACAAAGGAAGGATTGTCCTTGTGTGTTTAGAACTTGTAAAAGGAATTTACAAGATAGTGGAACTCTCAAGCGGGTTGCTTGGGGACTGGACGTAGGCACAAGGGTGTGGCCGAACCAGTATAAATCTGAGTTTGCACTTTCTCTTCCCTTAAACTCCTTTATTTATTATTGTTTTATATTCATATTCAAATTGTTCTTTTGAATCATTATTTAAGAAATTCATTATTAAGGGAATTTATAACTTGAATAGAAAGTTAAATAGAATTTTAATTGGGGAAATAATTTGTAATATCTTAATTCAACCCCCCCCCCCCCCCTTCTTAAGATATCTGAGGCCACTTGTCCAACAAAAGTAAGCAAGAAATGTAAATTAGGCGAATCCTAAGAGTGTTTGGATGACCTCATTTAAGGTTCCCAACAAAACACTCACTATCCTAAGGGAAAATTGCCTAAAATTATTACACACAAATGGAAGTAGGGTGACCTATTGGAGGCTCCCAACTTACTTCCAATGAAAGGCCTTTTTATTACAAAATTTGAAAGCAAATCAAATTGCCAATTACAAAAAAAAAAGTCCTCAATTGTGGTGGCTATTCTCTCTTTGGTGTTTCACTCAATTTGGAGTGCTTCTTAGTCCAATAGCTCTTAAGGTGGTTTTCCCCTTGCTTCTTGACTCAAATTCTTCAAGGGATGACACCAATCCTCCTTTCCAATTCCCTATATGGCAACTCACAAACAAGGAAACAAAGAGACAAACAATAACCAAAGACCAAAAAAATGAAATGAAAGCTAAACCAATAGAGTTTTAACAAGACAAATTTTCAAGGATTAGTCAACAATTAAAGCAATGAAAAGCACACAAAAGCAAGCTAGGACTCAAAGAGAAACCTAGAATGGCACTAGAGTAGAGTAGAAAAACTAAAAAAAAAAAGAGTCAAGAAACCTCTAGTTTTGGCACTTGTTTTCACAATAATTTTCAATTGAAATTTCAGAACTAGGATTGGTATAAAATAGGCACCAATTATAGAACAAATTTTGAGCCAAAAAAACAAGCACACTTCCCTTTCACTTTTTTTTCCTGGACACTGATTTTTCAGCCAACTTGTGTGATTTTTCTTAATTTTTCCTTTAATTCAAATCGCTTGGTTCTTTTTGTAAAATTTTGGTCCAGATGTCTAGAAAATTCAGTACAAATTTCAACTCAAAACACGTAGTGACCAATTCCCAGTAATTTTTACAAGTTCATATGTTCAAGCTATCAGCACCAGCGATTTCAACCTAGAGATCAAAAGTAGTGTTTATGTTGCTTAAGGCTTGGATAGTTACAATTTGTGTTTGTTTATGCTCAATTATCTTGAATAACACAATTCAAGAGAGCTTAAGACTTATTTTGATTCACAAATCCAGCCACAACTCAGCACCGCAATTCAACTTCATCATAGGCATCATGTAGGAAACGTAGAAAACAAAAAAAAAAGAGTTCAACAACAAGACTACTTCAAGGAATTGATTTAGAACATGTTATGAACTAAATAACATGCATGAATTAGACTCAAAATTCAAAAGATAGGCTAAGAATGAAAAGAATACATGAACAAATGTATTTAGAATTCAATAAACAAAATAAAAAATCAACACAAACTTAGAACTTAATGTGACAATTATTATGACTAAACATGACTCTAAGACAACATGGATTAAGTGATTTACACTTAGCTTTTTGTGTTTTTTTCTAATCGATATTTTGGAATAAACTTTAGATCTAAAGGTTCAGCACAAGAATATTATGAATGAAAAATGATAGAACCTAAAATCAACACAAAAACATGATTCAAGAGTAGATCTACAAAATTTGAACCATAGAAATGCAAGAACAAGTGTAGATCTAAGATTTAATCAGTTCATTTTTTTTGAATCTACTCTAAACAGTACCAAACCACAAGACAATGAAGGATGTGCATGGAGAATAAGATTAAGAACAAGGAATTAAAGAGAATTCACCAAACAAAAAGATAGAGGAAGCAAAAGAACATCACCTAGATGAAGATGCTCTTGATACCACATGATGTAAGCTCCATTGGAGCTTGTAGGCCTAGGATCTTCTTCATCAATGGATTCCTTTGCTTCTTGGAAGATTAATGGCAGCGGAATGGAGAAGGAAGAGAGAGAGGAGATGCCACTTCAAGGAGAGGGTGAGTCTAGAAGAAGCTCACCACCATAAGAGGCCATGGATAAGAGCTTGGAGGAAGAAGGAGATGAATGAAGGGAGAGGGAGAGAAGAACACGAAATTTTGTGCTTTAAGAGAGCTCTGAAATCTGAATTTAATTCTCAAATGATCAAAGTTGAAAAAATGCACACACATGACCTCTATTTATAGCCTAAGTGTCACACAAAATTGAAGGGAAATTTGAATTTCTATTCAAATTTCACTTTAATTTGTGGAGCCAAATTTTGGAGCCAAAATTTCACTAATTATGATTATTGAATTTTAGCTATGGTTCAGCCCACTAATCCAAGATCAAGTCCAAGATTCTCCACTAAGTGTGCTTAGGTGTCGTGAGGCATGTAAAGCATGAAGAATATGCACAAAGTGTGACTATATGATGTGGCATTAGGGTGTAGCAAGCAAATGCTCACCTCCCCCTCTAAAATTTAATTGGATTGGGTTTCTCCCAATTCAATTAAATTTATTTATCAACACACACATCAAATATTCACTTAATGCATGTGAAATTACAAAACTACCCCTACTACAAAAACTAGTCTAGGTGCCCTAAAATACAAGGGCTGAAAAATCGAACATTTCTAGGGTACCCTACCTACATTATGGAGCCCTAAATACAAGGCCCAAAAATAATGAAATTCTAATCTAATATGTACAAAGACAAGTAGGCTCACACTTAGCCCATGGGCCCAAAATCTACCCTAAGGCTCATGAGAACCTTAGGGCCTTCTCTTGCATCTTTGACCCAATCTTCTTGGAATCTTCTATCTAATGCCCTTGGGGGGTAAGATTGCATCACCAGCTTTCTCCTTCTGGAGGGGGTGGGGCCTCCACAGCCCAGTAGCCTGCTCCTGAGGAGCCAGTAGCAGCAGTAGCAGAGGGGGAGGATGAACTCACCCTTCCTGAGCCTTTCTATTTTGATGTAGGTGTACACAGGTGTCATACCCTAATTTCGTCCGGGGATTATTACTTGATGATATGCAACCTCTGGTTAGCCGCTTTGAGATACTTGGCGTCCTTTGTTGCACAATAAATGAAGTCCCGAGACGTGTAAGAAATCAAAAGGAAGCAGGCTTGCGCGATCTTTACTTGTCTTTTATTGGAGATAAAAGGGAAGTAAAGATAAGACACTAATTTCGTTCCTCTCGGTTGACGAGAGTCGCGGGTGACCATAAAATCTCCGCATGCAAATGACTTGTTGTTCCCGGGGGAACAAAGGGTGCAGAAGACGATGTCAGTCTCTGCATGCTATCAGGCTTTTCGTCTTACAGATAGAAAAAAGAATGTTTATACGGATAACCACTCGGGTATCTCCGCCCGTCAGCGTGACTCAAAAGTCAGTATGACAAATCTTGTGAGCGCGGAAGATGACGTAAATCTCCGCGTGTCAACGGGCTTGTCGGCCGCGATTGAAGAAGGGCGCAGGAGACGACGTTAGTCTCGGCGTTCTATCAGGCTTTTCGTCTTACAGATAGCAAAAAAGAATGTTTATACAGATAAGCACTCGGGTATTTCCATCCGTCAGCGTGACTCAAAAGTCAGTATGACAGATCTTGTAAGCGCGGAAGATGACGTAAATCTCCACGTGTCAACGGGCTTGTCGGCCGCGATTGACGAAGGGCGCAGGAGACGATGTTAGTCTCTGCATGCTATCAGGCTTTTCGTATTACAGATAGCAAAAAGGTTTATACGGATAACCACTCGGGTATCTCCGCCCGTCAGCGTGACTCAAAAGTCAGTATGACAAATCTTGTGAGCGCGGAAGATGACGTAAATCTCCGCGTGTCAACCGGCTTGTCGGCCGCGATTGACGAAGGGCGCAGGAGACGACGTTAGTCTCTGCGTTCTATCAGGCTTTTCGTCTTACAGATAGCAAAAAAGAATGTTTATACAGATAAGCACTCGGGTATTTCCGCCCGTCAGCGTGACTCAAAAGTCAGTATGACAGATCTTGTAAGCGCGGAAGATGACGTAAATCTCCGCGTGTCAACGGGCTTGTCGGCCGCGATTGACGAAGGGCGCAGGAGACGACCTTAGTCTCTGCATGCTATCAGGCTTTTCGTATTACAGATAGCAAAAAGGTTTATACGGATAACCACTCGGGTATCTCCGCCCGTTAGCGTGACTCAAAAGTCAGTATGACAGATCTTCTGAGCGCGGAAGATGACGTAAATCTCCGCGTGTCAACGGGCTTGTCGGCCGTGATTGACGAAGGGCGCAGGAGATGACCATAGTCTCTGCGTGCTATCAGGCTTTTCGTCTTACAGATAGCAAAAAGGTTTATACGGATAACCACTCGGGTATCTCCGCCCGTCAGCGTGACTCAAAAGTCAGTATGACAGATCTTATGAGCGCGGAAGATGACGTAAATCTCCGCGTGTCAATGGGCTTGTCGGCCGCGATAGACGAAGGGCGCAGGAGACGACGTTAGTCTCTGCGTTCTATCAGGCTTTTTGTCTTACAGATAGCAAAAAGGTTTATACGGATAACCACTCGGGTATCTCCGCCCATTAGCGTGACTCAAAAGTCAGTATGACGGATCTTGTGAGCGCGGAAGATGACGTAAATCTCAACTTGTCAACGGGCTTGTCGGCCGTGATTGACGAAGGGCGGAGGAGACGACGTTAGTCTCTGCGTGCTATCAGGCTTTTCATCTTACAGATAGCAAAAAGGTTTATACGGATAACCACTCGGGTAAGTCCGCCCGTCAGCGTGACTCAAAAGTCAGTATGACAGATCTTGTGAGCACGGAAGATGACGTAAATCTCCGCGTGTCAACGGGCTTGTCGGCCGCGATTGACGAAGGGCGCAGGAGACGACGTTAGTCTCTGCGTGCTATCAGGCTTTTCGTATTACAGATAGCAAAAAGGTTTATACGGATAACCACTCGGGAATCTCCGCCCGTCAGCGTGACTCAAAAGTCAGTATGACATATCTTGTGAGCGTGGAAGATGACGAAAATCTCCGCGTGTCAACGGGCTTGTCGGCCGCGATTGACGAAGGGCGCAGGAGACGACGTTAGTCTCTGCATGCTATCAGGCTTTTCGTATTACAGATATCAAAAAGGTTTATACGGATAACCACTCGGGAATCTCCGCCCGTCAGCGTGACTCAAAAGTCAGTATGACATATCTTGTGAGCGCGGAAGATGATGTAAATCTCCGCGTGTCAACGGGCTTGTCGGCCGCGATTGACGAAGGGCGCAGGAGACGACGTCAGTCTCTGCATGCTATCAGGCTTTTCGTATTACAGATAGCAAAAAGGTTTATACGGATAACCACTCGGGTATCTCCGCCCGTCAGCGTGACTCAAAAGTCAGTATGACAGATCTTGTGAGCGCGGAAGATGACGTAAATCGCCGCGTGTCAACGGGCTTGTCGGCCGCGATTGACGAAGGGCGTAGGAGATGACGTTAGTCTCTGCGTGCTATCAGGCTTTTCGTATTACAGATAGCAAAAAGGTTTATACGGATAACCACTCGGGAATCTCCGCCCGTCAGCGTGACTCAAAAGTCAGTATGACAGATCTTCTGAGCGCGGAAGATGACGTAAATCTCCATGTGTCAACAGGCTTGTCGGCCGCGATTGACGAAGGGCGCAAGAGACGACCTTAGTCTCTGCGTGCTATCAGGCTTTTCGTCTTACAGATAGCAAAAAGGTTTATACGGATAACCACTCGGGTATCTCCGCCTGTCAGCGTGACTCAAAAGTCAGTATGACAGATCTTGTGAGCGCGGAAGATGACGTAAACCTCCGCGTGTGAACGGGCTAGCCGGCCGCGATTGACGAAGGGCGCAAGAGACGACTTTAGTCTCTGTGTGCTATCAGGCTTTTCGTCTTACAGATAGCAAAAAAGAATGTTTATACGGATAACCACAAGGGTATTTCCGCCGTCAGCGTGACTCAAAAGTCAGTATGAGTGACCTTGTGAGCGCGGAAGATCATGTAAATCTCCGCTTGTCAACGGGCTTGTCGGCCGCGATTGACGAAGGGCGCAGGGTACGACGTTAGTCTCTGCGTGCTATCAGGCTTTTCGTCTTACAGATAGCAAAAAGGTTTATACGGATAACCACTCGGGAATCTCCGCCCGTCATCGTGACTCAAAAGTCAGTATGACAGATCTTGTGAGCGCGGAAGATGACGTAAATCTCCGCGTGTCAACGGGCTTGTCGGCCGCGATTGACGAAGGGCGCAGGAGACGACGCTAGTCTGTGCGTGCTATCAGGCTTTTCGTATTACAGATAGCAAAAAGGTTTATACGGATAACGACTCGGGAATCTCCACCCATCATCATGACTCAAAAGTCAGTATGACAGATCTTGTGAGCGCGGAAGATGACGTAAATCTCCGCGTGTCAATGGGCTTGTCGGCCGCGATTGACGAAGGGCGCAGGAGACGACGTTAGTCTCTGCATGCTATCAGGCTTTTCGTCTTACAGATAGCAAAAAAGAATGTTTATACGGAAAAGCACACGGGTATTTCCGCACGTCAGCGTGACTCAAAAGTCAGTATGACAGATCTTGTGAGCGCGGAAGATGACGTAAATCTCCGCGTGTAAACGGGCTTGTCGGCCGCGATTGACGAAGGGCGCAGGAGACGACGTTAGGCTTTCCGTGCTATCAGGCTTTTCGTCTTACAGATAGCAAAAAAGAATGTTCATACGGAAAAGCACTCGGGTATTTCCGCCCGTCAGCGTGACTCAAAATTCAGTATGACAGATCTTGTGAGCGCGGAAGATGACGTAAATCTCCGCGTGTCAACGGGCTTGTCGGCCGCGATTCACGAAGGGTGCAGGAGACGACGTTAGTCTCTGCATGCTATCAGGCTTTTCGTCTTACAGATAGCAAAAAAGAATGTTTATACGGATAGGCACTCGGGTATTTCCGCTCGTCAGCGTGACTCAAAAGTTAGTATGACAGATCTTGTAAGCGCGGAAGATGACGTAAATCTCCGCGTGTCAACGGGCTTGTCGGCCGCGATTGACTAAGGGCGCAGGAGACGATGTTATTCTCTGCGTGCTATCAGACTTTTCGTCTTACAGATAGCAAAAAGGTTTATACGGATAACCACTCGGGTATCTCCGCCCGTCAGCGTGACTCAAAAGTCAGTATGACAGATCTTGTGAGCGCGGAAGATGACGTAAATCTCCGCGTGTCAACGGGCTTGTCGGCCGCGATTGACGAAGGGCGCAGGAGACGACGCTAGTCTCTGCGTGCTATCAGGCTTTTCGTATTACAGATAGCAAAAAGGTTTATACGGATAACCACTCGGGTATCTCCGCCCGTCAGCGTGACTCAAAAGTCAGTATGACAGATCTTGTGAGCCCGGAAGATGACGTAAATCTCCGCGTGTCAATGGGCTAGTCAGCAGCGATTGACGAAGGGCGCAGGAGACGACGTTAGTCTCTGCGTGCTATCAGGCTTTTCGTCTTACAGATAGCAAAAAGGTTTATACGGATAACCACTCGGGTATCTCCGCCCGTCAGCGTGACTCTAAAGTCAGCATGACAGATCTTGTGAGTGCAGAAGATGACGTAAATCTCCGCGTGTCAACGGGCTTGTCGGCCGTGATTGACGATGGGCGCAGGAGACGACGTTTGCCTCTGCGTGCTATCATGCTTTTCGTCTTACAGATAGCAAAAAGGTTTATACAGATAACCACTCGGGTATCTCAGCTCGTCAGCGTGACTCAAAAGTCAGTATGACAGAGCTTGTGAGTGCGGAAGATAACGTAAATCTCCGCGTGTCAACGGGCTTGTCGGCCGCGATTGACGATGGGCGCAGGAGACGACGTTAGTCGCTGCGTGCTATCAGGCTTTTCGTCTTACAGATAGAAAAAAAGAATGTTTATACGGATAGGCACTCGGGTATTTCCGCCCATCAGCGTGACTCAAAAGTCAGTATGACAGATCTTGTAAGCGTGGAAGATGACGTAAATCTCCGCGTGTCAACGGGCCTGTCGGCCGCGATTGACGAAGGGCGCAGGAGACGACTTTAGTCTCTGCGTGCTATCAGGCTTTTCGTCTTAGAGATAGCAAAAAAGAATGTTTATACGGATAACCACTCGGGTATTTCCGCCCGTCAGCGTGACTCAAAAGTCAGTATGACAGATCTTGTGAGCGCGGAAGATTATGTAAATCTCCGCGTGTCAACGGGCTTGTCGGCCGCGATTGACGAAGGGCGCAGAAGACGACGTTAGTCTCTGCGTGCTATCAGGCTTTTCGTTTTACAGATAGCAAAAAGGTTTTTACGGATAACCACTCGGGTATTTCCGCCCGTCAGCGTGACTCAAAAGTCAGTATGACATATCTTGTGAGCGCGGAAGATGATGTAAATCTCCGCGTGTCAACGGGCTTCTCGGCCGCGATTGACGAAGGGCGCAGGAGATGAAGTTAGTCTCTGCATGCTATCAGGCTTTTCGTATTACAGATAGCAAAAAGGTTTATACGGATAACCACTCGGGTATCTCCGCCCGTCAGCGTGACTCAAAAGTCAGTATGACAGATCTTGTGAGCACGGAAGATGACGTAAATCTCCGCGTGTCAACGGGCTTGTCGGCCGCGATTGACGAAGGGCGTAGGAGATGACGTTAGTCTCTGCGTGCTATCAGGCTTTTCGTATTACAGATAGCAAAAAGGTTTATACGGATAACCACTCGGGAATCTCCGCCCGTCAGCGTGACTCAAAAGTCAGTATGACAGATCTTCTGAGCGCGGAAGATGACGTAAATCTCCGCGTGTCAACAGGCTTGTCGGCCGCGATTGACGAAGGGCGCAAGAGACGACCTTAGTCTCTGCGTGCTATCAGGCTTTTCGTCTTACAGATAGCAAAAAGGTTTATACGGATAACCACTCGGGTATCTCCGCCCGTCAGCGTGACTCAAAAGTCAGTATGACAGATCTTCTGAGCGCGGAAGATGACGTAAATCTCCGCGTGTCAACGGGCTTGTCGGCCGCGATTGACGAAGGGCGCAGGAGACGAA